>NC_033798.1:119641087-119661779 GCF_001876935.1 Asparagus officinalis | reverse complement strand
TGTTAATCTCTTTGAATTAATCATGGCTATATGGTTTTAGATCTCAAGTTTTATGATGTAGACCTAACAGCATTATTTTGTGTTGAAAAAGGATGAATGTCCAAAGCGTTGCTTTTTCATCCTTTTCCAGTCAACTATTGTGTGGTTAAGTTTATGTGTTTATTAATTTTCCTTACATGCAGGATCTATTTAAAATCATAACATTTTATTATATTCATGATATATTTAAGATGGTAAGATATTGGAGGCAACTAATGTTGGATTTTTTAGTCAAACCCGCTTTACAAAATGAGTTTTCAAACTATATATATATATTAACTACAAGTACTTTTCATAAATGCTTAGTAGCCTAGTGAAAAGTTATAGTTTTGGTGTTTCAAAATGTCCTCTGTTCGAGGCAGCCGAGAAGTGTTTTATTTTAATTAATTCCTCATAAGTTCTAGTGGGTCGTGGGCCGTGGGCCAATGGGCCGGTGATCGATGCTAATCGGGCTGAGATGCTAAGTGGCGCTTTGTTAGGCGCACTTTGAACTTCGCCTGTTCGACGAGGTTCGTCCATTCAACGAGGTTCATCCTACAGACGGTGTTCATCTGATTTGCTGAGACGTGACCCTCGTGTTTCGTAGTAACATAACCATTGATTGCCTCGTATTCAGGAGTTAATGCATGCAGCAGTTACGTCGGCATTTACATTAATTTAATGGATTGTTGTTACAATCATAATTACCATTATGATTTGTAACAACCACATTAATTGAGGGTGACTCTTGAGTTACCCTTAAAGGCATATAAATAGCGCCCTTTGGGCAGCTCTTGGAGAGAACTTAAAAAAAACGAACGTCCGATTGAGGATATCTTGATGTTGTTGCTGCTGTTATGCTGCTGCTGCAGAAACTGTGCCCGAAGAAACTTGTCCAGAAACCAAAAATTTTTGAACCGAAAGGTTCTGAGATCGAGAAGATCTTTGCCTTGACCGATTGGTCTTATAGATCGAGGAAATCTTGACAGTACTGGGTTGGTGCACACCAGAGTACTATACTGATGTTCTTGAAAGTAGTTTGGCCTTGGGATCCTTGCACTGGAGTAGATCAAATATTACTTTAAACATATTGTTACACAAACGCACATCAGTTAACATTAAAAAGTTTAAAATTACAGCACATCAGTTTTTACTGTTTTATTCCAGATTTAACCACAATCTCCAACAATCTTAAAGTAATATTTTTGATCTATGATGGATCCCGCGAGGACTCTTGGAGTGAACTGTCTTAAGTTAGAGAACTTTGACGGATCAAACTTCAACGCATGGCGTCGGAAAGTAATCTTCGGGATGCAACTCCTGAAGATCTACTATGTGGTTTCTGAGGAGAAATCCGACTTTGGAAAAGACTCTGAGACTAAAGCCTCTTGGGCTAAAGATGATCATTTCTGCAAGAGTTATCTCCTTAACTGTTTGGCCAATCATCTGACAGATGCTTACACCAACAAGCTCTCTGTGAAGGAAATCTGGAATGCTCTGGAGGACCAATACAAGGATGAGGAGAAACTGTCCAAGTCTCACATCATTGACAAGTTTCTGGACTTCAAATTCGAAGATGACACTGGGGTTTTGTCTCAAGTTAAAGAGCTTGAAAAGCTTGTTATGAAGCTGAAGGATGAAAAGATCAATCTTTGTCAAACCTTCATTTCTGGTGTAATTGTCAACAAGTTTCTTCTATCTTAGATGTTATTCTTCATAGACATTCGAAGAAGGAAAAGACAGGTGAGTCTGTCTGATTTGAAGAGGTTCATTCGGATCGAGGACGAGATTCAAACTCGCACGAAGGATGAGCTCCTTGCTAACCAGAAGGTGTCTACTAACATGATGGTTGCTAACTCTAAGAAGGGTACTAGTTCTTCTTTCAAGAAGAAGAAGAAATCATTTAACAAAAAGAAGAACCACTCGAAGAATCTAAATGTTCAAAAGAAAATTTTCAAGAAGAACGGCAAATGCTTCAACTATAGGAAGTAAGAACATTTTGCCAAAGACTGCAAAGCACAAAGAAGGGAACATCACACAATGTTAATCAAGTTGGCAATTATGTGACTATGCTCTTCTAAGTGACAAATCCAAACAATGTCTATGGTTGGTGGTTAGATACAGATGCTACCTGTCATGTCTGCTCCAACAGAAATTTGTTCTCTTCTTATGTTGCTTGTCTTTGGTTGGTGGTTAGATACAGGTGCTACATGTCATGTCTGTTCCAACAGAAATTTGTTCTCTTCTTATGTTGCTACCAAAGAGAATGTATCAATAGCTGATCATTCTGTGGTTCATGTCCTTGTAACTAGGACTGTGGTGCTGACTCTCTCTTTAGGGAATACTCTCACATTGAAAGATGTGAAACATGTTCCCTCAATTGCTAAAAACTTAGTTTCTGGAAGCCTGCTGTGTGATGCAGGTATGAGGCTCATTTTCCAAGGAGAAAATGTTGTGTTATCTTTAATAAAAATATATTTGACAATACATATTGTACTGATAGCATGTATAAGATCAGTATTATTATACCCAACTCAGTTGTAAATAAAGTATCCTCTTCTGCTTACTTCTTTGTATTATGGCACAATAGGCTAGGACATGTAAATTATAGAAAACTGTCTAGCATGGAGAAGTAGGATTACTTCCGAAATGTGGGGGTAACAAACCTAAGAAGTGTGAAGACTATGCATAAGCAAAGTTGATAAGGAAGTCATTTTCAAGTGTTACAAGGAGCATCAACCTATTGGATCTGATTTACTCAGATACTTGTGATTTCAAGAGCTTCGTTACTCGAGGCGGCATGAAGTACTTCATCACCTTCATTGATGATCATTCTCGCTTCTACCACGTCTACCTGTTAAAATCTAAAGATGAAGCCTTCAGCAAGTTTATTCAGTTTTGGACTCGTGTGGAGAAGCAGCTTAGACTTCAGGTGAAAAGACTCAGGAGCGAGAGAGGAGGAGAGTACCGATCTAAGGAGTCGGAAGCATACTTCAAGGAGCATGAAATCATTGCTGAAACTACGACTCTGTATTCTTTGCAATCTATTAGGATTGCAGAAAGGAAGAATTGCATATTAACCGAGATGATGAATTCGATGCTAATCACATCTAGCCTACCTATCTGCTACTGAGGGAGATTCTGCTGATGGTGTTTGGTGGAAAATTTGCAGTAAAAAGAATGAAAAAAATTAACTTGTATTCTCTCGATCTTAATTATAATTTGAATTCTGATTACAAAAGAGAGGAGAATTGATCTGGATTCTCCTATTTGTTTAATTCTGGGTTCTTCACGGTGGCGATGGAGTGCCTCACTCGAATACTCGCGTCGAGTTTGCTCTCCATTGACGATCCGCACGTCTTGATTCACTGGAATGGTATCTCCTCCTCACGATTTGACGCTATGGAGAACTTGCAAAGCAAGTTTAAAACTCTGGACGAGTTGATAACTCAGAACGAGTTTGAAACTCTATGGAAGAGTTGATTTAACCGAAAGTCGGTTATAAGCCAAGGATGAAGAAGCTCCTGTTGCCGATCTTCAAAGCTCCAGCCGAAGGATGAAGGATCTTCTTTGCTAAAGCCCCCAGGATCGAAAGATCAAAGAGGAGGTGCCCTTTGCTGCTCTTCAGATCCAAAAATGTTCAAGGATCCCAAGATAATCCGCCACCCCCCCCAGAACCTTCAACTTAGTGTTTACTCATTTTTATAGGGGATTAAGGGGGTGTAACTGCCCCTTAAATCACTCTTAAGTAGGGTGTAACCGCCCCCAAATCGTGGGAAACAGTTTTAGAACCGTTCAGCTCATGTTGAATGAGTCAAACAACGTCCAAGTTGATGTCCAGGGCCCTAACTCCGTGTTTTAGACTGGAGACACGAAGTTAGGCCCCCGCTGGATGTTGAAAAACGCGAGGGCCGCCCGTGTTTTGTTTGCTGAGGGTTGGAAACGCGAGGGTCATCTGCGTTTCAAGAACTGAAATGCGAGGGTGAATTCTGCATTTTAGAAGGAGCTAATGACTTATAACTTCTTCTGTAGAGCGTTGCAAAAACCATTGTTCAGTAATCTTCGTCTTGGCTCCTTGAAAATATGAGAGTCGTCAGATTGTAACTCCCGATATTGATTGTGAAGGTTGTTGATTAGAGCTTTCATCAGTTGTTACGAAGGTCGTCAGATTATAACATTCATCGATCTACGTGAAAGTCTTCAAATTGTAACCTTCTGGAAGTCGTCAGATTATAACTTCCATCATCAGTGTTTGATGAGGATTGGCTATCTGTTGTGATTTTTAGACAGCCTACAGATGGCAAACTGGATTCTAAACAGAGTACCATATTCCAAAACTGATAATACTCTTCATCAGTTATGGTTGGGATATCTAGATTCTTTGGATAATCTCAAAGTGTGGGGGTGTCTTGCATATGTTCGAGTTCCAGATATCAGAAGGCCTAAGCTCGGACCAAAGACAAACAGATATGTGTTTCTTGGCTTTGCTGAAGATAGTGATGCTTGTAGGTTCCTGGACCTTGGAACAAACTCCATCATTGAAGCTCGGAATGCATAATTCTTTGAGGATAAGTTTATAAAATATAAAGGCTTATTGCTCAAAGATATAGTAGAAAATGCTAGTATGTCAGATGCACCAGAGGAGCCAGTTTCACTAGGGACTGAAAATATCAATGATGAAGGAGTTATCGAACCACATTCCAAGCGTGTCAGGAGACAGAAAGATTTTAGAGATGACTTCATCACTTATAATGTAGAAGGAGACCCACAAACTTTCCAAGAAACAATGCAGTCAACAGATGCTCTCATGTGAAAAGAAGCTATAGATGATGTGATGGATTCATTAATACAAAATTACACATGGAAGCTAGTGGATATACCTAAAGGTTCTAGGCCTATCACTTGCAAGTGGATCTTCAAGAAGAAGCTTCATCCTGATGGTACTATTGAGAAGTACAAAGTAAGACTGGTGGCGAAAGAATTCTCTCATAGAGAAGGAATAAATTTCTTTGATATCTATACATCAGTTTGTAGGATCACTACCATCAGAGTGCTTATCGCATGGGTGGTGATAAAAAGGTTTATTATACATCAGATGGATGTGAAGACTATCTTTCTCAATGGAGACCTCACAGAAAAGATCTACATGGAGAAACCAGAAAGACTTGGTGCTCTAGCTGGTAAAGTGTGTAAACTTATTAAGCCTCTATATGGACTTAAGCAGACACCGAAACTCTGGCATGAGAAGTTTGATGGGGTTGTTCGCAATAATGGGTATCAAGTCAGTGAGTCTGATAAGTGCCTACACATCAATGTTGTTGAAGGAAATGTGGTTGTTATCTGCCTCTATATGGATGATATGCTTATCATCGGTAGTGATTTGGAGATAGTAACATCTACCAAGAAATTTCTATCAGCACAGTTCAGCATGAAGGACCTTGGAACTACAGACGTGATTCTCAGAATCAAAATCATATACTAGGAAGAGGGTATTGGATTATCCCAATCTCATTATGTCGAGAGCATGCTAAAAAAGTATGGCTACTACGACCTGCCAGAACTGTCAGTACCGTATGATTACAACAAGAAGCTTCGACCGAACACTAGAAGACCAGTAGAGCAGCTTAGGTACTCAAAGATAATTGGGAGTCTTATGTACGCGATGAGCTGCACAAGGCCAGACATAGAATTCGTTGTAGGAATGTTTAGTGGGTTCACAAGTAATCCTAGAAAGCTTCATTGGGATGTTGTCCAGAGATTGATGAGATACTTAAAAAGAACTATAGGTCTAGGCTTATTCTACACTGGATATCCGACTATAATCGAAGGCTATTCAGATGCGAACTGGTGCTCAGAACCAGATGAATGCAGATCTATCAAAGGTTTTGTTTTCACTATGGGTGGAGCTGCCATCTCGTGGAAATCTAAGAAGCAAACTATGATTGCACAGTCATCTATAGAATCTGAGTTCTTCACACTCTATGCTGCAGGAGATGTAGCTGAGTGGCTCAGTTGTATTCTTCGCGACCTTCCATTGACAGAATTATAAGGCGTAATTACTATCTATTGTGATAATCAGGTGATGAGTGTTGTGACAGCGAACTCGTTGTTCAATGGAAAGAAGTGGACCATTCATCTGAAGCATGACTATTTAAGAGAACTCATTTACCAATGAGTTATCTCTATGATTGACGTCCGATCTTCAGAGAATGTGACTGATCCTTTGACTAAAAGTCTGAAAAAAGACATAGTCGAAAGGACGTTTGCTGGAATGGGTCTTAAAATTTTGTGAGTCTTATAAATACTTACTATTTACATCAAGTTATTAGTTCAAAGCTTACGCTACTAATGATAAGATAATTGGTTCAAAAGTCAAGTAAGATTTGTAAAGTTTGGTGAGTCTTACAAATACTTATCATTAACATCAAGTTATTAGTTCAAAGCTTATGCTACTAATGACAAGATGATTGGTTCAAAAGTCAAGTAAGATTTACAAGTGAAATTCTATCATGGTAAAGTGGTTGGTTGGTAAGCCTTAATGAATCCAAAGCATTTTGGATGTGTGGTGTTAGATAGGAAACACGCCTAAAGGACCCACCCAGAATCCTATCATGAGAGAGGATGTCTCTTAAGCCTTAATGAGTTCAAAGCATTTCGGATGCGGGATGTTTGATAGGAAAACATGCCTAAAGAACTCACCTATGCATGAGTAGAGATTTGGTTGTCTCCTATTATGTCTTGTGGAAAGATACCTAGAGCCCTAGCTAAAACCAGGACACGCACAAGGCCGTAAATGTGCAAGGAAAAAGCAAAGGCAATTGTGGTTCAAAGTGAAAGCTACCACAGATGTGTTTGATCTTGTGTGATCGCTGGATTTTAGACATGTGCTGGTTAAAGTCTCTACAACACCATGCATCTACCTTTTATTTAGTTGGTCTAAGGGGGATTCAAGTCCTTGCGATATCTACCTTATGCACAATGATTGAAACAACAGCACCATAACACGATACTAGTTTAAAAACTTATGGAGGATTGTTGGATTTTTTGGTCAAAACTGCTTTCCAAAATGAGTTTTTAAACTATATATATTAACTACAAGTACTTTTCATAAATGCTTAGTAGCCTAATGGAAAGTTAAAGTTTTGGTGTTTTAAAAGGTCCTCTGTTCGAGGTTTGCCAACGGCAAACCGAGAAGTGTTTTATTTTAATTAATCCCTCATAAGTTCTAGTGGGTCGTGGGTCGTGGGTCGTGGGTCGTGGGTCGTGGGCCGTGGGCTCGTGGGTTCGTGGCTTGTGGGCCAATGGGCGGGGGACCGGGGCTAATCGGGCTGAGGCGCTAAGTGGCGCTTTGTTAGGCGCACTTTGCACTTTGCATGGAGTCATCGGGGCTAGTTGGTACCACATTGGCTGCCATGAAGGTTGCCTTGCAGGTTACCTCGCAGCATACGGATGAGCTACGCATTCGCACGAGTTTCACTCGTTCGACGAGTTTCAATCGTTTGACAAGGTTTGCTTGTTTGACGAGGTTCGCTCGTTCGACGAGGTTCGCCTATTTGACGAGGTTCGCTCGTTCAATGAGGTTTGTCTGTTTGATGAGATTTTCTTGTTTGACGAGGTTCGACCGTTTGATGTGGTTCGCCTGTTTGACGAGGTTCGCCCGTTCGACGAGGTTCGCCCATTTGACGAGGTTCGCCCATTCGATGAGATTCATCCTACAGACGATGTTCGTCTGGTTTGCTAAGACGTGACCCTCGTGTTTCGTAGTAACGCGTCTATTGATTGCCTCGTATTCAGGAGTTAATGCATGCACCAGTTACGTCAGCATTTACATCAATTTAATGGATTATTGTTACAATCATAATTGCCATTATAATTTGTAACAACCATATTAATTGAGGCTGACTCTTGAGCTGGCCTTAGAGGCCTATAAATAGTGCCCCTTGGGCAGCTCTTAGAGAGAACTTAAAAAAAACAAACGTCGGATCGAGGAGATCTTGACATTTTTGTTGCTGTTGTGCTGTCGCTGCAGAAACTGTGCCCGAAGAAACTTGCCCTGAAATAGGTTTTGAACCGAAAGGTTCTGAGATCGAGAAGATCTTTGCCTTGACCGAAAGGTCTTATAGATCGAGAAGATATTAACAGTACTGGGTTGGTGCACACCAGAGTACTGTACTGCTGTTCCTGAAAGTAGTTTGGCCTTGGGATCCTTACACCGAAGTAGACCAAATATTGCTTTAAGCACAATGTTTCACAAATGCACAACAGTTAACTTAAAAAAATTTAAATTACAGCACATCAACTTTTACTGTTTTATTCCAGATTTAACCACAATCTCCAATAACTAATACTAGACTGGTTAAAAAATATTGGCATTACCAGGGTTTGATAGGTTGAAGATGCTCATTTATAATGTGCTTATATTCTCAGTAATTAAACTCAAACCATATAAATGATTAATAACATGCACAGTCGGGAGGTTTGTAACTCAAAAGTATGAGAAAGTATGGGGATTATAAATTTACAAACTATGAATAAGGATCTCCTTAGAAAATGGTGTTAAAATTGGTAATTATCACAACATCCTTTTTGGAAAGACGTTTTAAATATGTTAGAAAAGATTTTTTTTATTTTTATTTTTTTTATCATATAGCAGGTCCTAACCTTGATCTATCCCATTTTTAGAGGAAAGTGTTGGGGAATATTGATAGTTTCATATGCAGTACTAGAGTTGAAGCTAATAATGGTAGTTTAACATCCTTATGGTTGGGTAAATGGGTGGGGCCTTATAGCTTGTCTTCTCTTTTGAATTTCCATGTCTATTCTCCCTAGTTTTGGATCTTATGCTTCTATTAATTCCTTAAAGTCTGGAATAAGGGGAAAAACTATTGTCACATTCAGTTTGTAAGGCAAATTACTGGCACGTTGATTTTTCAATATTTTGACTTGTTATCTATTATAAATTCTTCAATTTATTACTTATATTCCAAAATGGATATTGCGGACTTCCTTCTCTGTTCTCTCCTACTATAATTTTCTAATTGATAGAGGACTGAGATTTGATTGTCTCTAGCTAGGAAATTCTTAAGGTGAAAATGATCTGTTGCTAGCCATTAGAGGGAAACTTAGTACTAAAGATATTCTCAACAAACAAGATATGACTCTTAACACAGTTTGTCGCTTGTGTGAGACGAAAAATGAGACTCATAATCATATTTTTCCACACTGTACTTTCATAAATCTATCTGTATATACATTTCAAAGTAAATATTTCTAATTCTTTTCATGGTGATTCTTTGAAATATTTATGGCTTAAATTGGGTTGTAAACCTGATTGTGAAGCAAATATGAAGAGAGATATTTATATATGTGCTATAGTATGGTGTATTCGACAAGAGAGGAATGTTAGGATTTTTCCCAGCAAATCCCTTATTATACTTGATAAGATTGTGCATTTTGCTTCTTTTTTGATAGGGTTTATGTTTCAGCTTAGGCTAGCTGTTTCATAGAGAGACAAAAGAGAAAATGGAATGTTCTAGAAGATATGCAGATCTTTCTTTGGTGAATATGATGCTTTGAATTAGAAGAATTAGTGTAGCCCCATCATTTTAGATTGACATGGCTCTTCCTGTTTTCTGAGGATGATTATGCTGATCTTCTTTATATGATATCTACTTTTTTGTCTTCTTTTGTTCGTGTTTTACGCCCCCTAATTTTGTTGTTTTATATATAGAGCAAAATTGGTGGGTTGTAACATTTAAACTCACTCTTTAATATACCACATCTCCAGAGGGTGGGGATATTGTCTTTTATGTCGTAACCACTTAGTAATATAGTAGGTTGGCGTTTATCCCCATCCTTTTCCTCAATAATAATAATAATAATAATAATAATAACAACAATATGTTTAGTGATTAAACTTATGCAATATTTGTCTTCTCACTAATTTAGATGTATAGTTTGTAGTGACTATAGTAGCTTCAATTGGTCCAATATCTTGTTTTGATCTTCAATTTATAGTTTTGATCTCTTTAACAATCAAATGTTAATACTTTTTCTTGAACAGTTTGATGAATTATTCTAGGTGAGCCTATTTTTATTTTCTAAAAAACTTATATCGGCTTCCCTATGATTTGTGTAGGGTAAGTTCTTCGATGAATATTAATAAAAACATGTTCTTTCGTCTATTTCACTATATAGTTTAATGCATACCTATTTCTATACTGTCTTTTTTGTGATTTTGCTTTGTGTGGACATGGAAATTGTGAACACTAAATGGAATCAAAGATCTCCAGTTCCCTGATGATATAGATAATGAGGTAATAAAACATGGATCAGATCATAACCCTCAACTACGTCTACTGTCAAGCTACTTAAGACATTGAATTAATAAATCAATAAATCTACCAAATCCATCTGTCACTCTTTCATAGAATTTCAATGCTCATCCTCATCTAAGAATTTTCATCAAAATCATAGGTATCCTCAAATCTCAATCCATAGATTCATGTCTCATAATTTATCAAATTTTGCACATCACTCTTGTATCCACACTCTCATTAACATACACGACTTGGTCACACTTTACTCTATCCCTAATTAACACCTTGGTTCACTTTCCCAAATATATACACCTTACGCTCAATTTATACTCTTTGAGATTACTACAACTAAATACCATCCATTCGGTGAACAAATGGCAAGACTCAGAGAAACACGGGTTCTAGGCTAACTTATTCCGTCTGTCTTGGCAAAAGACCACCATCAACTAAAATCTATCTACTAAACTTGACTATAGACAAGGCTATGAGGGTGGTAACAGAGGAGGGTGGTCCGGTGATGAGGGTGGTTGTGATTGTGAACAGTGCGAGGCAGTGAACAGTGTCTCGACACTGTTCACCTAAGACCGTGAACAACGTCTCAGCACTGTTCACCCGAGACAGTGAACAGTGACTTGGCACTATTCACCTAAGAGCAATTTGGGCTTTTTTCCTGCGGTTTTGGGCCATGTTTTCTTGGTATAAATAAGAACTCGTTCCTAGAGTTTTCTAAGGGGTTTTTGGTGGCTGTTTCGAGAGAAAAAACAGAGAGTTTTTCAGATCTAAAAGGTGAGTTCTTGAGGATAGAAAAAGAGAGAGTTTGGAGAGATTTTACAAGAGAGAGGTGAATTTCTTTTGGGTAAAAATCAAAGTTTTATCTTTGGGATGAGTTTGTGGGTTATACAAGTCGTCAGTGTTCTTCTTCGTAGTGGAATCTCCCTTCACCCCTCCCTGTGGACGTAGACAAGATTGGTGAACCACGTAAATCTCGTGTCTCACTTATTTTTTGTGTGTTGACTATTGCTTGTTGGTTTCCTCGATATTCAGACCTAGATTTGATATTGGGAAGAGTGTATATCTCACTTGGTTGAGATATATTACTTTTGTTTTTGTTTCCTTTGTGAAACGGGAGTATAGAGGTTGACTTGAGCTTTTGTGAAAATAAAAGCCAGGGCTTTCTCTCGGGTGATATCGATTCCGCAGCGTGAGGGCGTGACTTTGCGCTCAACAATTGGTATCAGAGCCTATTTATTAGATTGGCGGTGGTAAAGCTCCCGATTTGAGGTGGTGTTTTGGATATTGTATGGTGCACACAAGGTATTTGTTAAATTTCCTGAGAGAAACGGTTTACTAAAACAAGCAGAGAATGACGTGTACAAGTAAAACAATTAAAGTGGGAAAGTATGAAATCGAAAAATTCAATGAGAAGAATGATTTTTTCTATTAGAGGATGCTAATGAAAAACTCATTGATTTCGTAGAAATTGCACAAGGATTTAGTAGGAAAAAAGAAGAAGCACAAAGATATGTCAGATGAGGATTGGGAAGAGTTAGATCTCGAAGAACGAGCATCGATTATCCTATACCTTAAGAGGGATGTAGCTTTCTTGGTGGATAGAGAGGAAACGGCTGCAGGCGTGTGGTCAAAGTTAGAGAGTACCTTCATGATGAAGAATCTAACTAATCAGATCTACTTAAACTCCAAATTGTATACATACAAGATGGAGGAAGGCTCATCAATCCGGGAGTACATCAACAAGTTTGATAGGATCATATCGGACTTGAAAGACATTGATGTGAAAGTAGAAGACGAGGATCAAGCGCTTCTACTACTTTTTTCTTTACCGAAGTCCTATGAAAATTTGATTCAAGCACTGATGCTTGTGGATAATAATTTAAAGATGGATAAGACTAGAACAGTGCTTCTGGTGAATAATCTTCAAAAAATTATAACTAGTGACATGATCACTAGTGGTAACAAGGAGAAAGCTCAGGGACTATTTGCTAGATGAAGGGGTAATGAGCGAGAAAAAGACAATGGAGGAAAGTCTAGATCAAAATCGAGATCTCTTGCGGGAAGATCGTGTTTCAAATACGGTAAGCTAGGACATTTCAAGGTCGATTGTCCTAATAAAAGAGTAGGTGGAAAGAAGAACAATAACAAGACTGAGAGGAGAGGAGGTAAGGAAGAGACGAGCTACATTTCAGAGGAAGGAAGTGAGAAGGAATGCTATGTCGTCACGGGTGGTGATGATATCTCCAGAAAGTGAATTATTGATTCAGGTTGCTCTTACCATATGTGCCCAAATAGGAAGTGGTTTACTACCTACAGAAGTATTGACAGTGGAACCGTACTGATGGGGAATAACCATGCTTATAAAACAGTGGGGCTAGGTGATATCAAAATTAAGATGCATGATGGAGTGGTTAGAACCCTGACAAATGTGAGGCAAGTTCCCGACTTACGTAAGAATCTTACCTCAGTTGGTACTTTAGACTCCAGTGGCTGCAAGATTGTTATAGAGAACAGAGTGAAGAAGGTTATTCGAGGTTCCTAGTAGTGATGAAGGGTGTTCATCACGATAATCTATATACTCTCTTGGGTACGACGATGACAGGGAATGTAGCAGTTGGAACTGATGGAAGTGGTGGAGACCCATGTGAGCACACACGGTTATGGCATATGTGGCTTGGGCACATGTTAGAGAAGGGTCTAGATTTGCTTGGTAAAGAGGGTTTGCTAAAGACTCTGAACAAACCTTGCATGGATTTTTATGAGGATTGTGTGTACGGAAAGGTGCACATGGTCCAATTTCTAAGAAGCAAGCATAAGAGCAGAGGTATATTAGATTATGTGCACACAGATGTGTGGGGTCTGGCTTAGACAACTTCCAAGGGTGGTTCCAGATATTTTATCTCTTTCATAGATGATTATTCTATGTATGCTTGGATTTATTTTCTGAAGCATAAGAATGAGATGTTCGAGACATTCAAGAAGTGGAAGGCCATGGTTGAGAATAGGATAGGGAAGAAATTAAAGACACTAAGATTTGAGAACGGTACAAAGTATACAGATGATGTTTTCAAGGAGTTTTGTGATCATGAGGGCATTGCAAGACACTGGACAGTTAGATATACATCACAGCATAATGGAGTCGTTGAAAGGCTGAACCAAACATTATAGGAGAAAGTAATGAGTATGCGATCATATGCTAGATTGGGCAAAGAATGATGCGCAGAAGCGGTGGCTACAGCTTGTTACATTATGAATCATTCTTCACATTCAACATTGGATGGTGATACACTTTATAGGGTATAGTTAGGAAAGCGTGCAGATTATGATAGGCTCAGGATTTTTGGGTGTACCGCCTACTATCACGTTAACGAGGGAAAGCTTGACGCGAGGGCTAAAAAGGTAATATTCTTAGGGTATACAACGGGTGTAAAAGGTTATCGTCTTTGGTGTACAGAAGATTCGAAGTTCATAATCAGCAGAGATATTACCTTTGATGAGAAATCCATGATTGCTAGGGTGCCCAAGGATAATGGTGTTAGGATTGTTGGGACTTCAAAGTCCCAAGTGATTAAAATAGAACCTAAGAACCAACCAGGTTCTAGTCATGTTCAAGAGGAGGATCATGAAGATGATGAGCTTGAACAGGAGGAGGTTCACTATAACAACAGCAGCTCGAGGATAGTTTGGCTTCTACTAGGTCAAGGCGAGTATACAAGCAGGTACTAAAGCTGGGATCTGATCAACCCCTGAAGCACTATGGGCAGATTAATTTGGTTGAATACGTACTCTTGGTGGAGGATGATGAGCCGGTCACCTTCAAAGAAGCTATTAGGGATAGAGATAGTAAGAGTTGGTTGGTTGTGATGGAAGAGAAGATGGAATCTCTCTGGAAGAACCAAACATGGGAGGTGGTCCCATTACCCGTAGGGAGAAAAGCTATTGGTTGTAAGTGGGTGTGTTTGGTTCAGAAATTGCTATTTTATTATCTTGAATCTATTATAACTTTAGTCGTTACAATAAACTCAAATAAATAAAAAGTTAATCTTTTTATAAGATCTTCTTACACAATAAAAATATAAAGTTACAATAAACTCAAATAAATAAAAAGTTAATCTTTTTATAAGATCTTCTTACACAATAAAAATATAAAGATTACAATTCCTTCAAACAAAAAGTTAATCTTTTTATAAGATCTTCTTACACAATAAAAATATAAAGATTACAATTCCTTCAAACAATATACAACAATAGTTTATCTCCTGTTACTTACGTGTGATCTTTGTCTGTATCGGGGTTTATCCGTGAACCACCTACGGATCAAATCCGGTTGACAAAATTACTGATCAGAGCTCTCACTTCATGAAGGAAGCAATCATTGAAGTATTGATCTCGACCAAGCGAAATCAATACTCTTCTCAAGATTAATACCAAGCCTAATCTCAAGGAATAAGGGTACGGGGCTTCAGATCTCTCGAACTCTCCTTCTTTATGCCCAAGAACACACCAAGATCTCTTCTTCCTCTTTTAAATTAATGGCTCTTAGCTCTGAAGTTTGGCAGCACCTCCTCATCTTGATAATAATCCGCCCCCCTTAAAGAAGGCCTTAGGTTTGTATTTATAGGACTTCGGATGCAGGGTATTTGGATAAAAATAAAGGATTTGACCCTATCTTCAGTTACTAATGGCCTAACCATATATGAGGATGATATCAAGTCAGTTGGGATGCTTTGGAATGAAGAAATCCTGAGAAAATTATCAATATACGCGTTTTAGGAAGTCGATGTGCGCGGCAGATCCTGGTGACCCACTACTGTTCGTGTCACTAATTGGTGACCCGCATACGTGCGGGTCACCTCATGATGACCCACGTGCGTGCGGGTCACCTTGTGGTGACCCGCACTTGCGTGGGTCACCTCGAGACTTGGCTATTTTTGGCCTTCCCAGACTTGTATTTTTTACTGTTTTACGTATTTTGTCATTTTATTGACTTGTATGCCTCACCAACTTGCTTCATACGTTCGTTAGCTTTTATAATGCATTGGATGATCCTCCTTAATTCAGATAATCCCCTCTGACTTGGATAATAATGTTCATCATCTTTGCTTAGTCTCGAGCTACGTGCGGGAACCCATAGGTAATTTTTGATGCCTATAGATACCCCCTCCAAAGTATTTCAGTCTCATTCTTTTATAGAAAAGCCTAGAATACTTTGGATAAGATGGGCCCAACCTTCAATCGTTTGACTTCTTCAGATTTTAGTCTACTCAATATTTTGTCGAATAGATAAAATTGTTCCGGTGCTGCGTTTATCATTTGATCATTGTTGAAATCTTAAACTAAAGTTGGTGTGTAAGTTTATGAATTTAGCTTGTGTCGTTGAGTTAATGTTGAACTGATTGTCTTCGTCGGGGGTTGGTATCTAAATCACGATTGAACTCCCTGAAATCAACCCTTGACCGGGATTTTTTCCCTTGGCCTTATTTTGGAGAAATTATCGATGCTTTAACCGCCATCGACCTTTACTGTAACACGTTGACCGGTGTTAACCCTTGTTATAATGCATTGATCGGTGTTAACACAGTTTATACTCGTACATTTACTAGAGTCTACACAGTTTAAGCTCTTAAGGCATTAGAGCGTGGCGATCCCAAGTGTCGAAGCTGCAAGATCAACTATTAAAGCTGATTCATCTGCAGGTATAGATCTTATCCTGAGGTTGTCGGATGCTCAAGTCACGAGACTAACTAATAAAGCTGGTGCTTTAGTGATTATCGCATTTATAGGATTTTTGGCAAACTCTCAGCCATTAACGGGTTTGACGGGCCTTTACCGACTATCGTTTGAGTCGGGCTAGCATGCGGATTTTTTAAGTCCACTCTACATGTAACATTGTGTTGAGTTAACTCTCTTAGTGCTACGATATTGAATACGTACTTCGTCTTTCTCACGTGAAAAGACTAAACGGCAACGCGTGTTAGGCGCTAACTTTAGGATTTTTTTTTTCAAATTTTGTCTTAAAAGATGAAATCAACATTAGAGAGGAAGAATTTTATATTCTGTCTCTAGGTTCTCCATTTGGGGTAAAGACAACCTTACAGCTGGAGAGGAAGAATTTTATATTCTGTCTCCATTTCCAGATGCTGGAAAGGAAGAATTTTATATTCTATTTCTAGATCTTCTTTTAGGGTAAAAACAAATCCGATGTTAGAGAGGAAGAATTTTATATTTTATCTCTAGCTGCAAGTGAAACTCAAAGTGGGATCTCCACTTCGAGAATCCGGAAAGGTAAAACTAAGAGTGGGATCTCTACTCTGAGAATCAAATAGATTTAGATAATCCTAACTTTTATAGGATTGGTTACCTGATCTGAAAATAAAATTCCGACTTTAGCCCTAACTTTTATAGATTTGACCAAAGTGGAAAGAGTTGAAGCCTTTCGTTTATCGAAAGAGAGTTCTGATTTTGACCCTAACTATTTAAAGGTTTGATCAAGTGGGGGTTGGAGATAATCCTAACTGTTTAAAAGTTTGATCGTTCAATTTGTGGATCTCTTGTTCATAGAAAGAATCGAGAGGGGATTTTGGTTGTGGTCCTAATTGTTTAAAGGTTTGACCAAGATGGGAATTTGAGAGGACCTTAACTGTTTAAAGGTTTGATCGTTCAATTTGTGGACCTCTCGTTCATGGAAGGAATCAAGAGGGGATTTTGGTTGTGGTCCTAACTGTTTAAAGGTTTGACCAAGATGGGAATTTGAGAGGACCTTAACTGTTTAAAGGTTTGATCGTTCAATTTGTGGACCTCTCGTTCATGGAAGGAATCAAGAGGGGATTTTGGTTGTGGTCCTAACTGTTTAAAGGTTTGACCAAGATGGGAATTTGAGATGACCCTAACTGTTCAAATGTTTGATCGTTCAATTCGTGGACCTCTCGTTCATGGAAGAAATCGAGAGGGGATTTTGGTTGTGGTCCTAACTATTTAAAGATTTGACCAAGATGGGAATTTGAGACGACCCTAACTATTTAAAGATTTGATCGTTCAATTTATGGACCTCTCGTTCATGGAAGAAATTGAGAGGGGATTTTGATTGTGGTCCTAACTATTTAAAGGTTTGACTAAGTGGGAGTGGGAGTGCAAATCACAGTGGGGGTTGGTGAAATTGATCCCGGAAATGGGATGCGTTTCACCCTTGGAAATATTCTGAGTCCAAATTGGAGTTTACTATTCATCAATTTTTTATAATAACTGGGTTATCCCTAAGAATATTATATGCAATATTCTTTTGGGAACTTCCCGTTATCATATATCCACCCCCAACTTTTAGCAAAACTGGGTCCAATGAGGAGTACATTGTATTGAGTTACATGGTCAGATTATCTTTAAGAATATCACATATGGTATTCTTCCAAGAACTTCGCGTTAAAATAGGGGAAGCAGTTTTGGCCTCGTATACCCTATTGGAGGTTGGCGGGTTATCCTTAAGAATATCACATATGATGCTCTTCCAGGAACTTTCGTCAAAGATAGAAAATAGTTTAGACTCGTATACCTATTGGAGTATCAGGGAGGAGCAGTTTAACCTCTTATACTCATCGGAGGATTGAGAAGTAGTTTATACTCGTATAATCTTCGGAGTCATGCGTCGTCATTCGGCTTATTCCAGCGTTATGGCGCCAGAGTTGATTAAGGCTTGAATCTTGTTCTTTAGACCGAAACAAACCTCGATGGGATGGATAACCCTCCTGTGATACACACAGTAGTTTGGGTCCGTAATCCTTTTAATTCCCTCCTGATCTTCAATAGGTGGTAGCTTAATCTCGCCGTTATTCAGGAGGTACTCGAAAATATCTGAAACTTCCTCATCTTATAAAGAGTACTCTTTTTGGAGTCTCGGATCTGGAGTCCTTTGCTGTTTTTGAGGTTGTTGTTGTGAGTCTGATTATCATCACCAACAACCACAGACATTGATTGTTGGCTTCTTTCAGCCTTCTTCCTTCTGAAGAAGCATTCGGCTTGTTCGTCGCGCACCTTCAAGTCTTTCCAAGTCTCTGGAAGCATTTGACAAAGTCGGCGACCATTTCTCCATCTTTTTTCTTCTCATCAAAGAGTGTCCTGATTGACACCTCAGCGTCATCATCAAAGAAATGGGCAAGGAACAGGTTCTCTAGGTCGTCCCAGCTATTAATACTTCCTGGCTTAAGACGGCGGTACCAATCGAAGGCAGATCCGTGAAGGGTGCCAACGAATGACCAAACCATCAAAGGCTCATTGCCAGAGATCACCCCCAAGTGGGACTTAAAATAAATCAAGTGTTGAGTGGGGGAACCCTTCCCATCGAACGACGTGAAGTTGATCAGGTTGAACTTTACCGGATAAGGGATCGACTCTCACTCTCTTGGATAGGGACATGGAATGTCGGCCTTTTTTACTTTCTGAGTGGACATCAAGGCTTTCACCTTATTCTCCAGCTCTTTTATCTTCTCGTTCTCGCTTGTATCCTTCTTTGGTCAATCTCGAGGTAGGACAACATGACCACCCCTAACGTTGTCATCATCGGCGGGACCACCCTCAGCGTTGTCATTATTGACGGTGGGACTACCCCTAGTGTCGTTATTCTCAGTGGGGCCACCCCAGCATTTTGGTCAATGGGAGGGTCATCAGTATTGAGGTACTCATCCATGTCTGAATCGTTACCTGCTTGATTAGTATTGTTGTGACGACTAGATTCGCCAATCTGATCAGACAAAGCCCAAATCTGTTGGTCATGCATTTCCTTCATTTGCTGCATAGTCATTTCTATTTTAATTTTGAATGCTTCTTTCTGCTTGGCTAGAGCATCCTCAAGCATTTTAGCTATTTCCTCGGTATTGATCATAAATGCCTCACATGATTGTCCGGGACTGGATACCGTAGCGTCTGAAGCGACTGGAGTTGACATATGGTGCTTCATCATCCGAGGATAACCCTCTATTTATCCTCAGATAGTCCCTACATCTAGTAATCCATGCACGTAGCCGAGTTAGACGATGCGATATGAAGGGGTCTGAACTAGAAGGTCGATTTGACTTTCCCTTATCAGCCATGTTAATCATGACTGCGGATTGTTTAGTGTTGGCCTTCTTGTTTTGATGATGTTTAACAAACAATTTACCACTAATGTTGTTTGTCTAGTATTTGTGTTTTCTTATTTATTGTAGACAAACAACGTTGTTGGAGGATGGATGGAATAGAGCTTCAACGATCATATCCAAAGGAGGTTGGCGGAATGTCGGTGAAGCCTTGCAATTCAAAGTTAAAGATCAAGTTCAAGCTTCATCCGCGAGATTACCAAGTAGAGCTTATTGAAGACCAATCAAGCTTGGGTAATTTAGTTTAGGATTTATATTATGTGTGTTAGATACTCTAAGCTCAATATCATATACACACACGTATTTGGTTTCTAAGCTCAAATATTGTATTCTCAGTTTATAGACTTAACAATCATCATATACATATTTTATCAAGTCTATATAATCATTGTGCAAAGTTTCAAAACATTATTTATGTCAAAACATCAAACTTCATGTATATTACTTTTTTCATGTTTTGAACACTTTTGCAAAATAATGAGATTTCACAATTGGGAAATGCAAATTGGAAAATTCTTTTTGTAACATGTTCAAAATATCATTTGCAAACATTTCTCAAAGTTTCATCAAGTTTGGAATTGATTTGTTATGTTTAAAGGAATTTACAAATTCACGTTTTCGTTCGTGCACATGTTCGTGCATGTTTTACAAAACAGATGAGTTTTTATAAATGGGAAGTGATATTCAAGAAATTCTTTCTTTGACATGTTTATATACATGTTTAGAAACTTTTCTCAAAATTTTACTATTTTTGGAGTTGATTTACTGTACCCAATTGATTTTAGAAAATCGTGTATGTCTGCAGTTTTTCAGAAACTGTAAATCTGTGTTCAAACATTTATTGCTCTCAACTGGGAAACGATTTTTCAGAAACTCTTTCTCTGACATGTTATTCTATATGTCTAGAACATTCCCACAAAATTTCATAATTTTTGGAGTTCATTTACTATTTTAAATTGATTTTACAAAACAGCTGCGCACTGCTACAGTAACTCCGATCGACCGGACCGGTCGACCGGAAATGTCTCTGGACGTTACTCAGCTTTGCATATGGCTCTCGGTCGACCGTACCGGTCGACCAAAGTTACTGTAGCAGTCGACCATTACACAGTAACGGCTAGTTGCTGATTTTTGTTTTTTAATGGTTTTTTGGGGCTTTTTGTGGTTGGTTTCTTCAAGCCTATATATACCCCTTTGCCATAACTATTTTCTATCATC
>NC_033798.1:119623763-119640087 GCF_001876935.1 Asparagus officinalis | reverse complement strand
TGTTAAGTGTGTTCCTTTTGCCAGGCTTTCTAACGGGCCTTCCCTGAGCTTCGAAGCTCGAGGGTTTGTCTGGCGGCTGGAATCTTTTGGCGCGGCGCTTTGCGAAATTCGCTGCTTTTCGAGGCGTTCGGGACGGGGTTTGGAACCGCGGAGCCCCCCTTCTTCTTTTGGGCGTTGGGGATAAATAAAAAGGAAATAAGAAGGTCGCTCATTTCATTGTTTGGTTTGCTGTTTGGCCTCTTCTGTTCTTCAATTCCGCGTGGTAGCGGAATCCGGTCCGTTAAGACTCGTCTATCGCTCTTAGCGTAATTGCCCGCGAGGGCGTTGTACTGGTCGCTGCTGGCGGGCATCTCTTTGAAGAGTACAACGGCCCTAAACGTAGAGGCGTTTGGGGTCGGGAGTTGGGGTGTTGACCCTGATTGGAGGTCGGTGGTAAATTTCATTTGACGCACCTTCGGCGTCAGTTGGGGTTGAGAGTTCGTGGGGTTTTCCCGAGCAGCTTCAAACCAACGTTTAAAGCTTTTTTCCGGAAGAGAACTTTTGGTTGCAGGGGGGGAGATAGCGGCCGGGAAGCGAGGGAACACGTAGCTCCTCAATTTGCTTGGTCGATACTCTGGTACTCGACCTCACTCCACGACCGGGGGATTTGGTCAATCCGGCAGCTGACGCTATGCGATTCTGTGGCGAGATTCCGGTCGTCCGACTGTGGTTCGGCCAGGAGGTTGTGGGTTCCTGAGGGGAAACCGTTTTGTCTTTCTCATTAATGAGATAATTGTCATTCTTTAGTTACAGACTTTTCTCGAGTTACAAAAGATCCGGTCTTTTATAGATCCGGTAGCAACTAAATCAAGAAAATAAAGAAAAATTACAACTCTTCCTCTGTGAACAAAATGAGCTCCTGTTTTGGCGGGTCCGCTCGCTTTTTGGTGGGTCTATTGCCTGCGCCGGGGTTAAATCCGTGACACGGGCGATCTTTAGATCCGGTCGGTATCTACAGCGAGTATGGCGGGTTATTATTCCACGAAGGGAATAATAGCGCGAGAGGGATTAATACAAGGGAATATCGTGGATTCGGATTAAGACAAAGCTTAAGATCTTGGAGTGTAGCTCGTGTAGGATTCAGATCTCGTTCTTTTCTTCTCGTCGAGATCTTTCTTGCCTTTTCTGACGTGGATGGTCCCGAGGATCAGATCTTGAATGGTGCAGGTCCTTCTGGGTCTTCAAGCTCGAGGTTTATTCTGCAATCCGGGGCAGAGTTTTGCTGGCTTCTTGTGGAAAGGTTTCGACCTCTCGAAATGAACATCTCTAGGCCTATTTTATCGGCTCTGCAGGGACAGTGGCTTTGGCAAAAGAGAATCGTGGCTCACTCTGGCCACTTGGTCGCACTCTCGGGCCAACTGGTCGTCAGCCTCGGGTGGCGACACTAGTGGGCCGTTTAGCACGCTGGGGTGGCTCGGCTGCATGGTCCGAGCCACCCAAGGTGGCTCGGCCTAGCGCGAGCACGTCCCGAGGTGGCTCGCTTGGCCGGCCATCTTTGGGGTGGGCTCGGCTTTGGCGGGCCCGCCTCGGGCTGGTGTTGTTCCGACTTCTTCGAGTCGTTTTCGTTGTCTCGTTTGTCGTGTGTTTCGTTGATCTTGAGATCTGATTGGATGCTCTTGATTTGGCAGTAAGTTGGGATTCGCTTGGATTTGGCAGGTAAATCCGGCTGTCTGAGTTGAGTCCCGAATTGGGATCTTGATTCGATGTGGATTCGTGTAACCGATGTCGGCTCTGGTTGTGATTATCGGGTTTGGATTCCTCAACTCATTAGCTTACTTCTGGGCACTCGGGTGATTCAACGTCGCGGGGTCGGCTGTCTCTCTTTGTGCGATTCTCGATCTCGGTCGCCCTCGGTTGGTTCGTCGGTTTTGTGGCCGAGCTATGACGCAAATAACTTTGAAAAAAACAAAAAGAAACATAGGGGACGCTATAAGCAATTTTTATATTCCTACAGTTTTATTGGGCATAAAATCGGATTTAGATTAGCATAAACGCCTATTCACCTGCCCCCGCCCCCTCTTGCCTTTCTAAAGGGGTTCTTTTCTAGTGGCATTAGGGTATATACACAATTTACAACTAATATTATTTGTCTAGTGTTTGTAGTTTTGTAGTTGTTGTAGACAAACAATATGTTGGAGGACGGATGGATTGCGTCATAATGATCATATCAAATGAAGGTTGGCGGAATAGTGGTTGAAGCCTTGCTATTCAAAGTTGAACATCCAAGTTCAAGCTTCATCCAAGTTTACCAAGTTGAGCTACAATAAAGATCAAGATCAAGTTTGGGTAATATTAGTTTAGGTTTATATTATGTTTATTAGTACTTTAAGCTCAATCATATATACACACACATTATATTGGTTTCCTTGTGTGTGTGTGTGTGTGTGTGTGTGTGTGTGTGTGTGTGTGTGTGTGTGTGTGTGTGTCGTATATACATAGTAATATTTATATATATATATATATTATATATATTATATTATATATATATATATATATACTATATATATATATATATATATTACATTCGAAACGTTAAATTGCATGGCGAGTAGATAAAGGTCCCAAAATTACGACGTGGTTCACCCATAAATTGGTGGTGTTGGGCTTTAAAGCACGTGTAGAGCAACGTTAACGGAGCGGATTTCATAAAAAAATTTAGGAAATTATGTGATTTTTAGGCCGAGCGTCTTAGGTGGGAGGTCTAGGTGCACCTTAGATTTCACATTTTCTATATATATATATATTATATTAATTATAATATATATATATATATATATATATATATATATATATATAATATATTATATATTAGTATGTATATATATATTATATATATATATAATATTATATATATATATATTATATATATTATATATATTTATATATCACTGTTCATGCTGTAGTATTCCATATATATATATATAGTATATATATACACACACACACAACACACAAGTTTTGTTTCTATATATATATATATATATATATATATGTATATATAAATGACAATTTAGTTTGGTTTCCATGTATATATAGTTCACATATATACATATATGGTTGGTTTCCATTTATATATATATATATATATATATATATTATATTATATAGATATATATATAATATATATATATATATATATATATATATATAGTTTTGAGTTTTCATGTTTATAAATATGAGATTACATATTTTATATTTATTATTGTGTTTTAGAAAATATTGCCTAGAATATGCATATTTGTGAAAATATTGTGTTTCTAGTTTAAAGACTTCATAACAATATTTTACATCTTTCTTTAAGTCTACAAAATCATTTTGTAAAGTTTCAAAACATGGTTTAGTCAAAATGTCAAAATTCATATGTTTACATTTTCATGTTTAGGACTATTTTGTAAAATAATAATATTTTATATTTGGGAAGTCCGTTGTGAAAACCAATTTTTGTAACATGTTTATTATCATGTTTACAGTTATTTCCCAAAGTTTTATATTTTTTGAAATTTATTTGATATTTTTAAACATAGTTTAAAGTTGAGTTTTTCTGTGCACTTCAGGTCTGTGCATGTTTAGTCGACTCATAAGTCGACTCACGAAGTGCAGTACAGTTATGATTTTTCTTCTACTGAGTCGACTCATATAAGCCGACTCATTAGTCGACTCATAAGTCGACTCATGAGTCGACTCATAAGTCAACTTATGAAAGATCCGTTGCACAGTAACGGTTAGTTTCCAGCAGTATTTTCTGGGGGCTTTTTTTATCTTTTTCTTAGGGTTTTTGCTAAAGTTTTAGGTTCCTATAAATACCCCATTGCTCTCATTTTTTAGTTTAACTAAGAGAATGTTTTAAGAAAGTTTAACAAGGGTTTAAAGTTTTTTTGAGTTTGTTTAAAGGTGTTTAAGCCTTGTTTAAGAGTTTCGTTTGTGAAGATAATTTCACAAGAGCTTGAGGAGATAATCTTTGGTGTTTGAGCTTTAAATCATCTCTCTCTCACTCTTGTCATTTATTGGAGAAGTTTTCTAAACTCAATCTAGCTTTACATTTTATTGTTTGATTATCATTTTATTAAGCTAGTGTTTATATTGAGTTTAGTTAATTTTATTTATCTCTTTGTACACACACAACCATTGAGCTTATTGTATTTTCATACTTAGTATAATTTGGGTTGTGGGATTGTGTGACTTAGAGTGTGAGCTTTCATTGTGTTCTCATCCATTGTAGAGAACAAAATTATTTGTATTGTGTACCTAATTGTGAAGTTCACTTTGTAATACACTTGTACACCGAGAAGAGTGTGTGGTGAGGACGAAGTCGATACCGAGAGGAGTGGCGTCGGTGGCCTAGTGAGAGGTGATAATTCCGAGCACTTGAGAGAGTCGATACGTGAGGACCAATACTTGAGGTTATAGCTTGTGTATGTACATTGTGAGGATTTGTGAGAGTTGTCGGTTGACTTGATAACCGAGTGTGTAGAGTTTTCAGTTAGCTAGAAAACCGATTGTATAGAGAAGTTTCGGCTTCTAAACCGGGTTGTGTAGTGGATTCTCCCCGGGAGTGGGGAGCAGAGATGTAGGACGGAAGGTCCGAATTTCGTGATCATTTTCTTGTGTTTGGGTTTGGCATTGGCGTATCTATTCTTGCATATTGTTATATCATTATTGTTGCATGATCATTTTGTTTATCCTTGTTTATATTGTATATCCTTGCACATATCTTGTAGCATATCATACTTGCTAGGATATATTTGTTAATTAATTTTAATTGGTATAAAATCGGATTAGATTAGCATAAGACCCTAATCACCCCCCCCCCTCGGGTCTAACATTCAACACTACCACTAAATTCCACAGCTTTATCTCTAGCTTTCAAAATTTGTTTCCACATCCATGAGTCTCCCTTCTTTACTTGAACTTGCCAGACATTTCTATTTTTTAGATATGTACCATGTACCCATTTTATCCACAAGCATTCTTTGTTGATGTGTAAATGCCAAAGAAGCTTCAATGCAGAGGCCAGGTTCCAGATGCAGGCAGAAAAGATCCCCAATCCTCCTTTTTTTCCTATCCAAGCATACTCTCTCCTAAGAGACCAGAGGAATTGCGTTAACAGATTGGTCATATTTCCCCCACAGAAAATTCCTGCACAATTCATCTATTGTTTGGAGAACTCTTACAGGCAAGATAAAATTAAAAGTCCAGAAAACTTGAACTCCTAAGATAGTGCTCTTGATAATTTGCAACATTCCTGCATATGATAATTTTTTGTAATTCATACAAGACTGAAATTGATCAGTTATTTTACTGAATAGAGGTGCACAGTCTGAGTATGAAAGCCTTTTGCATATGAGAGGAACACCAAGATATCTAATAGGCATAGTCCCCTCTGAAAAACCCAAACAATTAAAAATAGAGGCTTTAACTGAATCTTCAACCCCTCCATAAAAGATTGAGCACTTATTTGAATTTGCTTTAAGACCTGAAACTGCACAAAAGTCACTGAAACATTGATAAAGCTTATTCACTGTTATTTGAATTTGCTTTAAGACCTGAAACTGCACAAAAGTCACTGAAACATTGATAAAGCTTATTCACTGAATATAGGTCACCTTTAGAGAAAAGGAGAAGATCATCAGCAAATGTTAAGTGAGTAATTTTGAATTTTCTACATTTTGGATGAAATTTGAAATTCATGTCCTCCTTTAACAATTCCAATCTTCTTGAGAGATATTCCATTCCTAGGATAAAGAGGTAAGGAGAGAGGGGATCTCCTTGCCTAAGACCTCTTTTACGTTTGAAATAACCATGCAATGATCCATTTTAGGCTATAGAATACTTAGGGAAGTAATACAAGCCATAATCCATCCTATGTATGCATCAGGAAATCCCAGGCCAATAAGCATCTCCTTGAGGAATTCCCAGTTAATGGTATCAAAAGCCTTTTTGATATCAATATTAAGCATGACTCTTAGAGATATGTGCTTCCTGTTGTAGTTCTTTGCAAGCTCATGAACTAGTAATATGTTACTTGATATATGTCTCCCTTTTACAAAAGCATTTTGAGCTTCATTTACTAGAAATCCCATCACTGATCTGATCCTGTTTTTCAAAAATTTTGAGATGAATTTGTATAGGCAATTACAACAAGCTATAGGCCTGAAATCAGATGGATTTTTGGGACATTGCATTTTAGGATCAAGGTGATAGTTGTGGAATTAATCTCCCCCAAAAGTTTGCCAGTTTTGAAGAAATCCTCAATTGCCAGTGAGATTTCATCTCCAACAACACCCCAAGCTGATTTGTAAAAAGACATACTATACTCATCTGGCCCTGGGGCTTTATTTTTAGACATAGAAAATACAGCTTCTTTGATCTCTTCTCTGGTTACTGGTTTTGATAGGGTATTTGCTTGTGTAACACTCAAACAGGGGCCATTACTAATAATATTCATGTATGCATTAGCAGTGACTGTGCTTGATCCCATAAGACTCTTGTAGAAAGATATAAGTTCAAAAGTAATCTTCTCTTCATCAGTTAACTTTTCCCATGTACTGTTATAAAGCATCAGTATCCTATTCAGATGTCTTTTTGATTTAAATACAGAATGGAAGTAGCTAGTGCATCTGTCACCTTGTACACTCCACAAAATCCTAGCCTTTTGTTAGTAAAAGGATAGCTCATAGTCCAGCAATTTGTTATATGAGGTGATATAATTTTTTTCCTATTCAGTAAGAGAGTGATTCAGGGGGTCAGAATGCAGATTCCTTTTAGCATCATCAAGTGCCAATTTTGCTCTGAGGACTTGTTCACTGATGTTACTAAAGTGCCTTTTATTTAAAACCTTCAGCTCATTCTTCAGCAGCTTCATTTTAGTATAAACTAAAAACATAGCATATCCCTTTTTTTTTTTTGCCAGATTCTAGATACAGTAGGCAGAAAATTTGTGTGTTTGGTCCACATCTTAAATAATTTAAAAGGTTTTTTCCTTTAACACAATCATCATATATTGATAATAATCCAGGGGAATAATCTGAGAAATTTTACAGCAGGTATTCCACATGACTGGAATTATATTTATGTATCCAAGCATCATTAATAAGAGCTCTATCAAGTCTACTCCAAATTCTAGAGTTAGAATCTTGCTTATTATTCCATGTGTAGAAGCAACCTTTAGTTTTAAGATGAGAGAGGTGACAAAGTTCAATGAATTTCTATTCATTTACTCATATGACAAAGATATTCATTCTTATCTAAATAAAAATATAGATATGAGTTATACATAAATGGTAGAAGAATAAAATTAAGAACAAAGAGGGTTAAAGACATTTCTTTTTCCCCTTATGATTACTATTCTATAGGGTTATTTCAATACTAGTCCATCAAATCTTTCATATTTTGAGATTAGTCACTTAGATCATGGAAATTCCTATTTTAGGTCTCCCAATCATATACAACGTTTGGAATTAGTAACTCTATTACAAATCCAAATAATAGGTTATTCATGATTAGGTTAATGCTTAACTATGTATGGAAAATCATATATCATACTCCCTTTAAAAGAGGGAGTTGTGGAAAAACTTTTCATGGACTATATTGCCCCTATTCTTTTTTGATATTATATTCTAATAATAAATTAACTAAATTAATTATCATTATTAATTAATCATATTACGTATCAATTCAATTTTGTCTAACTTGGCCCTAAAACTTTCAATGTTATTGTAAAACTCTCATATTAATTATTAATAATGCATAATACTATACTGATAGACAATTGCAAGCTAATAAATTATTTTGGAATGAGTATAAAATATATAATTGTCCTAAAATTATATCGTGACACTCACATAAAAAAATTATAAAGAGTATTCTTGTGTACATAAGTAAAAACATGCAATTTTATAAAATATTAGGATATTTAAGTGCATTAAGATATAAATGGAGGTATATGAGTGTAACTTTCGTAAGTTGTAAGCTATTTATGTTTAATTAAGCCTATGAATATGTGAATCCTTTGTTAAACACAAGCAATAGTATGTGATCCATTTGATAAATAATATACATCGTATAATATGAGGCTAGAGAATTAGCTTATATTTATATAGTACAGAAGATGTGGAAATTTTTTAAGCATCATATTTTGAATAATTCTCAAGATTTTGAATTATAAATTAAATTATATGCTTCGCTTAGAATCATACTCCCTTTAAAAGAGGAAGTTGTAGAAAAAACTTTCTATGAACTATATTATCCCTATTTTTTAAATATTATATTTTAATCCTAACTAAACTAAATTAATTATTATTATTAATTAATCATATTATATGCCACTTCAAGTTTGTCTTGGTCCCTAAAACTTTTAATTTATTGTAAAACTCTCATATTAATTATTAGTAATGTCTAATAATATATTAATAGACAATTGCATGTTAATAAATTATTAATGGAAAGAGTAGAAAATATAGAATTATCCTAAAATTATATCATTATATTCATATAGGAAAATTACAAATAGCATTCTTGTGTATAGAAGGTACATACATGCAATATTAAAAAAATTAGGATAGTTAAGTGCAGAAAGATACAAGTGGAGGTATGTAATTAAAACTTTTATAAACTAAAATGTATTTAATTTAATTAAGCCAATAAATATTTAAAGCCTTTGTTAACCACAAGCAATAGTATGTGATCCCTTTGATAAATAATATTCATCATATAATATGAGTCTAGAGGGTTAGCTTATATTTATATACTAGAGGAAATGTGGGAAAATTAAAGCATCATATTTTGAATAATCTTAAGATTTTGAATTATTTCTGAATTTATATACTTTGCTTAGAAAACTTTAGAAGATGCTTTCGAATGACTACTACAAAGTGTTAGGCATCATATAAATGCTAGACAAATAAAATCCATGATATTGGATTGAAATAATCGGGGTTATGTAAGAAAATATCTGGGTGTCATATGAGATAATGCTCATGCATAATACAATATTATTATCTATAATCTCAGATATTGATGAATTTTCAAAATAAGATTTTGCGTCAAAATATATGCTTGAGATTTGGGAGAGTTGAGAGTGAGAGATTTTGGATATGAATTGTGGTTTTTGTGACTTGTACTTTAGTTTTGGTTTCCAAACACTACCTAATACCAAGCCCACAAGCAAAGTAAAAATGACTCGATTTTATTATATCAGCTAATATTTTTGATAATGATCGATATATGAGAAACCTCCCCCCCAACCCCCCCCCCCCCCTCCCAAAAAAAACAAAAACAAAAAGAAATATAAAACCATAAATATTATTAAGATAAAGTATTTAACCTTTGATATCAGTCGATAGAGCAATATACCGGCCAATATTTCATATATTGTCTATAAGAGCAATATTTAAAGGTAATTTAGATATCATTTCATTGATTTTAAATCTCCAACAATTCTACATTATTCCCTTAAAATTTTAAAATTGCTTATAATTTAGGTATTAATATAGAATTATAAAATATTTGAGCTAAATTTAAAAGAATAATCAGTTCTTTGAAAACTCTCTCAAGTATGGGGAATGCCTCAAAAAAACCACTCAACTAATTTAATTTGACAGAGCCTCCTAAATATAGAGGTGTTGCAGATAACCTCTCTCAACTTTGGTGCGATTTTAGAAAACACCCTTCTACTTAGCGTATCTTATAAAAACTCTCCTGGTCTTTTACACATCTCTTAATAAACCCCCTTAATGTAAAAGACTTAAATAAGTGATTTTGTCAAAATGTCCTATTAAAAAAGTCATTTTAGTTAAAAGAAACTCTCAACCGATAATAAAAGGATTACAACCAATTTACAATTTTTTTTACCTATAAATCTTCACTTTTTCTTTCATGTAGCAAAAAACCAAGCTAATTATTTTATGGTTGAGGGATATTTTGGTCTTTCCAAATCAAGTACTTATCACATAATGAATTCGACTCAATGATATTAGTTTTGAGGGGTTAATTTTGAAGTTGAGATAGATTAACTATAACACCCCAAATTTGACGAACAAACATTTACTCATTTCAAGTAGTTGAGGGGGGGGGGGGGTTAACATTTCCCCCATAGTTGAGGGGAAGTTTTCTAAAATAACCCTTAAACAAAGCATAATTTAAGACACGTGTGATATCAATCTTATAAGAGTGAATTTTATAGCAAGTTTATCAGTATCTCTGAAAATCTTTTGCTACAAAATCCGCTGAGAGAAATTTAATTTTTATTTAGGATGACTATGTGATCCTTATGGTTCTCCTTATCTTTTATGATTTGTAATAAATTATTTAACAAAATAAATTAAGTTGTTCATTTTATATGTCTCACCTTTATGAAGCATACAGCTTGGATATGAGTGTTATTAGATTCTTTTAACTCTTTAGCTTAAATTTTTGGATATTATTCAGTATTAGATAGATCTATATTATTTTGTTAAAATACAATCTCTATATGTGCAAAATGTGTTTAAATCATTCTCAAATTATATTTTATAGTTTTCTAAAATTAGAGAGTAATCATTTTGACAAATTAATTAATTAGTTGAGAAGATGTAGGAAGATTATAATATCATATTTTAGAATTGATCACATAATTTATATTTTCTTTCTTGATTGAATTTGCACATTCTAACTTTAAAAATTCTATAAAAAAGTTTTTGAATATCTATAATACTCGGTCGCTAGATAATAGAAAGTGGAAGTAGACAATAGGCGCGAGTGATTTCTTTATAATTAAACAAAATCTTCTATGACCAGATAAACCTATCAATTTACATTGATAAATTCAAGATTTATTTTTTATTAATAATAATAGTTTTTTAGATATTGGTGCTTACATCATTAATATTTTAAAATGATAATTTTAAATCATTAAATTGCTCTTAGATCATTAATATTTTAAGAATTTAAACCTCACTAATTATGTGTAAGGTAAAGTGTTGAAACCAACAAGATTTTATATATTGAAATATCTAAAACTTTTTAATATATTATGATAATCATAAACTTTTTTGCAACTATGTTATAGTAAATACATAAACTAAAAATCAACAATTATAATATTTGACCACGTGCATTGCACGTGCATTCCACCTAGTATATATATATATATGAGATTAATGGGTATCATATGTCAAAAACTAGCTAGTATACATAGATCTCATAACATATAATCATTGACACAAGGTAGATTGAACATAAACCATTCTTTTACTACATACTACGCCAAGAGCCAACATAGCAAAAAAGATAAAATTATATCAAGACTACTAGATTAGACTCTGCATTTGAATCTTCACTCAAACCAGTCAAAAATTTTCTAAATGTACGCAAGTCATTTGGAAGATAAAAAGTTTATCTTGTAGTAGGTCCCTGTGAACCTCAACCCATTTTCTTGGTTACCCTAACTTTTCATAGATATGGGCCATCAAATCAACATCGAACAGAGTGAAAATTAGTAACCTTGAGAAAACTTTTTAATCGATCGGATCCATTACATACATGGTAGTGTCCTAAAGATAACAACATTTAGACCAGTACACTTATTGAAGAGAAGACAGGAAAACAACAAAATACAGGTTTGGATCTCCAGCGGTCGACCGCAAGGCAGGCGCGGTCAACTGAAAACGTGCACAAAATCAAAGGTGGTTTCTGGGCTTAGTGCGGTCGACCGTCAAACCCTGTAGTGAATTTTTGTTTTTGTCGATTGGTTATGATCGACTGTGGCGGTCGACCGTGAGACCCTGTAATGTTTTCTGGGTTTCCGTCGTTGGTTTCAATCGACCATCACGGTCGACCGCGTGTCGTGCTGGGCCTTGGGCTTTTGTATCCTATTTGCTTTGGGATTGTGTTTTGGTATATATTGAAACATGATTTTTTTAGGGTTTCTAAAGAGAGATTAGAGAGTGTTCTGAGCATATTGAGAGGGAGAATTTGTGATCAAGTTGAGAGATCTTTTGGTTGGGTTAGTTTGAATATTTGAGAGATTTGTAACCATTTGTACTCTCCTTGATTTAGTTGAATCTCTCTATCCTCTCCTCGTAGACGTAGGAAAATTATCGAATCACGTATATCTCTGTGTTTGAGATTGGTTTGTCGAATTTGAATTGGATTGCACTCGTGTTTGGTTTGGTTGTCTTCTCTCATGCCTCACGAACTCGTTCGGTGTGCGAGCACGCTTTCGCAAAGGCACACGACAATTGGTATCAGAGCTCAGATTCAGATCTAGGGTTTTGGCATTGGGTAGAGGAAGATTCATCGTGGAAGCTTGGTTCTTGGAGTTCTAGGCTTTCGGTGGAGATAGTGTTTGGGGTTACCGTTAAAGATTTCGCTTTCCTTGTGTAGTTAGGAGATCTATTTTGGAATCCATCCTAAAGTTCAGTTGGGTAACTTCTAAATTTTATCAAGTTTGAATTTTTTTTTCTCTACAATTTAGAGTTTGTAAGTATAGGAGAAGAAGTTGGTGAAAGCAGCAAAATGACGGGTACAGTTCAAGTTGGTTTTCAGAATATTAAAATTAGTATGGTTAAATATGACAGCAAGATTAATTTTGGTTTGTGGATGAGCGACGTACAAGATGCGCTCAATACTCAGAATTTGGAGGAGACCATCATGGTCCATGAGAGACCACCAAAATATAAAGAGGCGGTATGGAAAAAGATAAATAGGAACATTTATGGGGTGATCAGATCCTGTTTGGAACAGGAGATGAAGTATGATGTGATTGAGGTAACGTCTGTAATGAAGATGTGGGAGATTCTCAAAAATAAATATCTTACGAAGAGTGTTGAGAATCGTTTGCACTTGCTGTGAATATTATTCAGATTTTAGATGTCCGGGGGCATATCACTTGCGGTTCATATGAATAACTATACGAAGTTGTTATCGGACTTGGAGAGCATGGATGAGAAGATCACGGATAAGTACAAGGCTATTATTTTTTGGGCTCCTTATCGGATGAGGAGTATGATACATTCGTGCTTACTTTGTTGAACAAAAGATCTTCTATCGCATATAGTGAAGTTACTAATGCTTTGACGAACTATGATTTGAGAAGGAAGGATAAGGAGACTTCCCGTGCTAGTACTTCAGAAAAGGCATTGTTGACGAGAGGTAGAAGCTCATATCCGAGAGGTGGTAATAGGAGCAGGTCAATGTCTAGAGGTCATCACCAGTTAGCTAAGAACCAGTGTGCGTTCTGTAAGGAACAATAACATTGGAAGAGAGACTGCTCGAAGCTCAGGGAGAAGGAGAATGACAAGAAGAATGGTCCAAAGGCCAATGAGGTGAATATTACGAAAGACGATGATTCCGATATTTTGAGCTTTTCTCTATTGATTACTCCGGAGGTGAACCATGTGGATGCATCAGATTAGATGCTTGATTCTAGCGCTACTTATCATGTGACTCCTAGGCTAGATTAGTTTGCATCATTTGAGAGACTCGATGGGGGTGTTGTTATCATAGGAAATGATCAATCATGTGACATTTATGGGATAGGTAACATGAGGATTCAGATGCACGATGGAGTAGTTCGTGAATTAAAAGAAGTGAGATTTATTCCTCAGCTGAAGAAGAATCTTATTTCTGATGGAGTTTTGGAGGTAAAGGAATTCAAGGTGACTTTTGAGGACGTTGTAGTAAATGTTACTAAGGGATCATTGGTGGTGATTGTAGGCGTATAAAACTGCTTATAGGTCCCTTAACACAGCTCGGCACGGTGATTCGACAAACCAACGAACCATCAGGCGATATATCCAAGCAGGATCGTTAGACCACAACACTGAAACGGACTTACTGCCAAATCAGGATCCGGACTGCCAAATCAGAGTCCAGATCAACAATCAGAGTTCAGATAAACCACGAAACCGAAAAATGACAAAACGGTAAACACCCGGAGGGCTCGGCCAAAACCGAGCCACTCAGGTGGCTCGGCCAAAGCCGAACCACCCAGGTTAGGTGGCCGGCCGAGCCACCTCCTGGTGGCTCGGTGGCCGAGCCACCTGGGCCAAGCCTAGATCTGGGCCCAGATCTGAGCCCAGATCTGGTTCTAACTTCTAAATGCCTATAAATAGGCTTGGTGGCTCATTGTTTTGGAGGTTGAAACTTTTTGAGGCGAAACTCTGCTGGATTGAGAGCTCAACTTTGGAGTTTTGAAGCTTTGAAGACTTGGACATTTTCAGATCTGGTTCTTGGCGATCATTCACGTCAAACAAGGTAGGAGTTCGAGGGAGATCAGATCTGAGATCCACACGGTTATCCTCCGGATCAAAACTTGGCTTTTGATCCTGAGAAGAGTATCGATTTCGCTTGGTCGATTTCGATTACTAAGGGCTATTATTTCCTTGGTGAAATAATCCCCTCGGCTGTTATTTCCTTTGTGAAATAACACCCGCCATACCGTGTAGATCCGACCGGATCAAGATCGCGCGATGGTCCACGGATTAACCTCGGCACAGGCAAGGAACCCACACAAGCAAGAGACCGTAAAATAGGATCTTGCGATTTGTTCGGATAGAAGGAGAGTTGTATTTTTTCTTTTTTCTTTGATTTTGTTGTAACCGGATCTTATAAAAAGACCGTATCTTTTGTAACCGATAAACAGTTGCTGAAGAGAAAAATGAATTCAATGAAAACACTTTCACCGCGAACAATCTGGCAACCACAGTGGGAGCTACCGATCTCGCTGCCGAGATCGTTGCGTCGCAGCCGCGGATCTCGATCCCGGTCGAGGAGGAGGTCGAGTTTGAATTCGACCAACAAAAGTTCGAGGAGTATATGTCATCCTTGTCCGGATCCACCTCCCCCCTCAAGTCTAAGAAGTTCTCTTCCAGGAGAAAAGTCCGTTGGTATGAAGAAGTACAGAATATCAACGAAGATCTCGCCCCAATTGATGCCAAAGATGAATCGGGTGAAGCTCCACCGACCTCCAACCAGGTCAAATCTGTTCTCGCCAATTCCTCCACCGCTGAGGGCATAGTGACTCTCTCAAAGAGAGCCCGCCAGAGGTGACGTCAATGCCTGGCGCGGCAATTCGCAAAGGCAATGGAGTCCGCTGACGGAATCCGCTATAACGCGGATCTGAAGAACAGGAGAGGCAAACAGCCTCAACAACCAATGAATGGTAGTTCCTCTAAGCCGCCAATAAATGAATGGATCCGTGTCAAGCGGAATCGTTCAACACTTGATGAGCGCATTCGCAAGCGTCGCGCGCTATCAGCGCAGGCACGGGCTCAAGTCCAAGAAGCCCGCAGAAGATTGCAGAAGGAAGTGGCCAAGAAGCCGCCATCAATCCGCCAAGTATGGAGGCCAAAGTCTGAAGCGGTGATTCAGGCTAAAGAGCAACATTTGCAGCCTTCAGCAAAAGTTCAACCTCCGGCGAACCAACCTAAATCGTCGATAATTCTCATAGCTGCTCCGGGAGATCTCGCAGGACCATCCCGAAGAAGGAGGTCAGTTTTGGAGCACCTCGGTCCACTTCCCGATGAGCGATGCAAAGCTCCAGTTCAAGAACGTTTGGGCCCGATAAAGAAGCCCCGAACGACTCAACATGCTGGGAGTCGCCGCCACCTTCAACATGACAAGGAGTTCATGGTAGCTACGCGCACCAATTTGCGCATTGAAGTATAGGAGCCCGCTGAGAACTCATGCCCACAAAGGTATGTTTCGAGGCGCGTAACTCTTGAAAACCCAAGGAAGGCAGTTCGCCCTCAGAAGGAAACATTGTCGTCTGATGACGATAGCGTTATACCTGAGAAGTCGTGCCAACACATGATAGGTTACTCCGACCTTCAAACCGACGAGTTGTACTATCGTGTTGGGGGTACGAGTAAAACCAAGAAAAGGAGTCCTCGAGAACTAAAGACTCAATGCCCCTATTCCAAACTCATTCGGGCAGTATTACGAGAAAAACCAGGAAGAGGAGTCTTCGAGGACTAGAAACTCAATGCCCCTGTTCCAAACTCATTCGGGCGGTATTGTCTGAGTGCAATTGCATCAAGGTGGTCCCCGAAAGAGTTTCGGTTTTCGAAAGGCTCAGGACCGAAACGCCAAAACCAAGGCCTAGGCGTTTCCGACGAAGGAGAGCGGTGGTTGAAGACGGAGAATTTCCGAGGGTCACCACTAATATGACTAGCAAAGGGAAATCGACACGGGATAATTCCAAGTCGATTCCGGAAGCACCCCGGCGTATAACACGTCTGCAGTCTGGAGCCATCATACGAGGAACTTATGGTAGGATTCAGACAAGATTATCTTTAGAAGATGAAGA
>NC_033798.1:119617570-119618016 GCF_001876935.1 Asparagus officinalis | reverse complement strand
TGCATCGGGTGAAGCTCCACCGACCTCCAACCAGGTCAAATCTGTTCTCGCCAATTCCTCCACCGCTGAGGGCATAGTGACTCTCTCAAAGAGAGCCCGCCAGAGGTGACGTCAATGCCTGGCGCGGCAATTCGCAAAGGCAATGGAGTCCACTGATGGAATCCGCTATAACGTGGATCTGAAGAACAGGAGAGGCAAACAGCCTCAACAAACAATGAATGCGTAGTTTCCTCTAAGCCGCCAATAAAATTATGGATATCACGTGTCAAGCGGAATCGTTCAACACTTGATGAGCGCATTCGCAAGCGTCGCGCGCTATCAGCGCAGGCACGGGCTCAAGTCCAAGAAGCCCGCAGAAGATTGCAGAAGGAAGTGGCCAAGAAGCCGCCATCAATCCGCCAAGTATGGAGGCCAAAGTCTGAAGCGGGGATTCAGGCTAAAGAGCG
>NC_033798.1:119611304-119617549 GCF_001876935.1 Asparagus officinalis | reverse complement strand
TGCTCCGGGAGATCTCGCAGGACCATCCCGAAGAAAGAAGTTAGTTTTGAAGCGCCTCGGTCCACTTCCCGATGAGCGATGCAAAGCTCCAGTTCAAGAACGTTTGGGCCCGATAAAGAAGCCCCGAACGACTCAACATGCTGGGAGTCGCCGCCACCTTCAACATGACAAGGAGTTCATGGTAGCTACGCGCACCAATTTGCGCATTGAAGTATAGGAGCCCGCTGAGAACTCATGCCCACAAAGGTATGTTTCGAGGCGCGTAACTCTTGAAAACCCAAGGAAGGCAGTTCACCCTCAGAAGGAAACATTGTCGTCTGATGACGATAGCGTTATACCTGAGAAGTCGTGCCAACACATGATAGGTTACTCCGACCTTCAAACCGACGAGTTGTACTATCGTGTTGGGGGTACGAGTAAAACCAAGAAAAGGAGTCCTCGAGAACTAAAGACTCAATGCCCCTGTTCCAAACTCATTCGGGCAGTATTGTCGGAGTGCAACTGTACCAATTCAGTCCCTGAAAGAGTTTCGGTTTTTAAAAGGCTCAGTACCGAAACGCCAAAACCAAGGCCTAGGCGTTTCCGACGAAGGAGAGCGGTGGTTGAAGACGGAGAATTTCCGAGGGTCACCACTAATATGACTAGCAAAGGGAAATCGACACGGGATAATTCCAAGTCGATTCCGGAAGCACCCCGGCGTATAACACGTCTACAGTCCGGAGCCATCATACGAGCAACTTATGGTAGGATCTGGACAAGATTACCTTCAGAAGATGAAGAATCGGATGTCGGCTCTGCGGTCGCATCAGATAATACGGTATCCAGCGAGGGACAACCCCGCGAGGCACTTTTGATAAGTGCAGAACAAGTGGCCAAGATGCTCGAAGAAGCCATGGCTAAACAACAGGAGAGCTTCAGGTTCGAAATGCAGATGGCCATGCAGAATATGAGAGAAATGCATGACCAACAAATCCAAGCACTGACAAACCAGCAAGGTGAACCAAGTCATCGTAACCAGGTTAATCAGGAAGATGAGGACACGAATGCGAATGAAACCCATAACGCCAATAATCCTCCCGTCAATGCAGGGGATGGTAACGAGAATGCTAACGAAGACTCAGGTGAAAGCTTGAAGATTAAAAACCTCGAGAGCAAAATCAATACGTTGATTTCCGCTCAAGAGATGAAGAAGACGGACATTCCTTGTCCCTACCCAAGAGAATGAGAATCAATCCCTTATCCAGCGAAGTTCAATATAATTAACTTCAAGCCGTTTGATGGGGAGGGTTCACCCACTCAGCATTTGATTTACTTCAAATCACACCTAGGGGTCATCTCTGGTAATGAGCCTCTGATGGTACGGTCCTTCGTTGGCACTCTTCGTGGAGCCGACTTCGATTGGTATCGCCGCCTCAAGCCAGGAAGCGTGAATAGCTGGGACGACATGGAGACTAAATTCCTCACCAACTTCTTCGACGACGACACCGAGATATCCATCGGGTCGTTGCTTGACGAGAAACAGAAAGACGGCTTCGTCAAAAGGTTCCGGAACAAGGCGATGAACTGTCGGGACCCGATCACTGAGGAGTTCATTCTCCAGACTTGCCACAACAACCTTGCATTGGACGTGTTGGAAGCAATGGGGACAGCACCGTCCAAAACATGGAAGGATTTGAAGGTCCGAGGAGAGCAAGCCGAACGCTTCCTCCGAAGGAAGAAAGCCGAGAGGAGCCAACCGACGGTGAATCCTCCGAACTCAAACTCCACCTCCCGTGGTAAAGGGAAGGCCCCTGCAGCTGCGGTTGATGCTAATCAGACGTCACAATAGCAACCCCGGAGACAACAGAAGACTTCAGATCAGAGGCTCCAAAAAGAGTACTCATTCAAGGACGAAGACGTTCCAGCCATCTTCGAATCCCTCCTTAAAAACAACAAGATCAAGCTACCACCTATCGTAAATCAGGAGGAAGCTGACAATACTGCGGATCCGAAGTACTGTGCGTACCACAGGAGGGTCCTTCATCCCACCAAGGATTGCTTCGCTCTCAAGAATAGCATCCAAACATTGGTTGAAGCCGGCGTCATAACGCTGGGATAAGCCAAATGAGAATAGCGTCACTCCGATAAGTATAAGAGTATAAACTGCTCCTTTCTACACTCCGACAAGTATAAGAGTATAAACTGCTTCTCAATCCTCCGATCGGTATAAGAGGTTAAACTGCTCCCTGATACTCCAACATGTATATGAGTCTAAACTGTTTCATTTCTTTCACGGGAAGTTCCTGGAGAATTTTTATATTCTTAAGGATAACCTAGTCATGTAACTGAGTACAATGTCGAACCCAGTTCCACAAGGGAAGCTGGGGGTGGATTATTCATGTATCGGGAAGTTCCCGAAAGAATACCACGGGTGATATTCTTAGGGATAACCCAATCACTATAAAAGTGATAAGTAAAACATCCACATTTAAACTCTAAATGTCGGAATGTTTTCCATTATTGTTATCAAATTCATTAATTCTCATGAGTTATCTTGTTGAGACGAGATTCGATCCTTTTGATAGATTAATCTTTCCTCACAAAATTCCTCCACTGATCAAGTCAATTGACGGTGGGTCCACTAAATTTTCTGTCCGCCAATTCATTTCAATTTCCAAAGCTTGACATGTTGAGTCCTGATTACTTAACGTCAAAACCCTTCATCGAGTGGCCAGTACAAACCAGTATTTCTACTACTACTTGTATTCCACTCCCTTTGCTTTCAGGTCAAACCTACAGTTGGGGCCACAATCAAAATCCCCTCTCGATTCCTCCAATGAACGAGAGGTCCACTTTCAAATCGAGTGATCAAACCTTCCTACAGTTAGGGTCATCTCAAACTCCTGCTTGGTCAAACCTTCCTACAGTTAGGACCAAAACCACAATTCACTCTCGATAAACGAGGAATTCACCTTTAATTCGGTAATCCAACCTTCTGACAGTTAGGATTATTCGAATCTGTCCGATTCTCGGTGTGGAGATCCCACTTCTAGTTTTTTTTGCGCTGGAAATAGAATATAAAATTCTTCCTTTCCAGAATCAAGGAATAGAATATAAAATTCTTCCTTCCTTGTATTCGGGTTCGCCTTCACGCTAAAAGAAGACCGGAAAATAGAATATAAAATTCTTCCTTTCCCACACCAACCTTTTCCAAGAATTTGTTAATCTAGGATTCATCCTAGGAAGTTTATCCTGAATCCTAAGCAGGGATAAGTCTGCGCCTAACACGCGCTGCCGGTTTAGTCTTTCTCCGTAGAAAAAGACATCAGAGTTCGATTCTGGGGTATCCTATCCTAAAACCTAAGCAGGGATAAGTCTGCGCCTAACCCGCGCTGCCGGTTAGTTCTTAACCGTTAAAAAGAACACCCGCCCACATATTCAACATTGTGGCAGGATGTTATTAATAACACCAAAATCCATACCTTACACACATGGGGAATTTCATCCTGAATCCTAAGAAAGGATATATCGACGCCTAACACGCGTCGCCGGTTTAGTCTTTCTCTGTAGAAAAAGACACCAGAACCTGATTCTGGGGACTTTTATCCCGAAGCCTAAATAGGGATATGTCAGCGTCTAATACACAGTGTCGGATAGCCTACTCTCGTAACAAGGGCGAAGTCTACGTATTCGAAGTCGTAGCGCCAAGTCTAAGAGAATTCACTCTCTTAGCATAATGTTACATGCGGAACGGATTTAGACAATCCGCATACTAGCCCGACTCAAACGGTAGTCGGTAAAGCCTAATCAAATACGTTGAAGACTGGGGGTTGGCCAAAAATCCTAAAGTCAACGCCTAACACGTGTCGCCGGGTAGCCTATTCTCGTAACAAATGGTAAAGTCTATGTATTCGACATCATAGTACAAAGTCTCAGAGAATTCACTCTCTTAGCACAATGTTACATGCGGAACGGACTCGAACAATCTGCATGCTAGCCCGACTCAAACGGTAGTCGGTAAAGGCTTATCAAACCCGTTGAAGGCTGAGGGTTTGCCAAAAATCCTATGAGTATTATGGTCAATCATTCCAAATAGAATGAGGAATCATGATAAAGATAAAGATAAAATCATTTCCACTAAGAGGTTCAAAAGTCAAAATATTCAGGAAATAAAATCATACATCAAGCCTATGGCAAAAAATCTGCTGACTAAACTTAGACAGCTTCTCATCATAAGCTTGCCTAAGCTCATCCTGCAATTCAGCTCTGAGGGACTCTTCAGTGGTGGCTAAAGTCTTCATAGCAATCCCCTCCGTCTCGACCAGCTTCTGCTTCAAAGATTTCAACTCCTCAGATAAGGCAGTGTGGGCTTACTGACCCTGTACCTTCGTCATCTGAAGGATACTCAAAGTCTCCTCTTCTTCATGAAGTCCTCTTCGGAACTGTTCTATCTTGGTCTCACAAGAGGCAATAGAAGAGTCAAGGTCGTCAAGTGAAGATGACCTTACAACAAGATTGGCCTCAACTCGGTCTACCCAATCCCGCTGCACCTGAATCTTGAGCTCAGCAAGAACTCGAGTATCGCGCCATGTCTGTAAACGGGTATCCAAATTGGCAGTAATGAATGAAGAGGCACCTGCATCCTGGAGCTCACGTAACATCTGAAGCTCGCGCTCCAGGCAATCAATGTCATCAAGTATAGCCTTCGCCAGATCCGGATATCCTGCATCCCTTATGGAATTTATTCTGGGATCAAGGAAAGGCTTAAATTAGTGAAGGAAAAGTTCGCCGTGGAAGAGTTGGCCAATCATAGTATTCACGAAGGAGAAGAAGGAACGGACTTCTATACAGATGATGATCTTCTCAGGATCGTTGTCTGATAACAACTCCTTCACGAGGACATGAAGCCGAGAGGAAAGCCCTACACAAAAAGGAGAAATCCGTCAAAAGCCTTGACAAGGAAATAAATAACATTTCTCAATTGCTTAATTTATACCTTCTTCCCCTTGAGGCACTGGGGGTAGTGGAGGTGTAACTGTTGTGGATGTATCAGCTGATGTGGTTGGTCTCGCGGTCGGCCTTAAAGAGAGGAGAAGGGGTTCTTTTATAGTGTGAACCAGCCTTGAACCAGACCAGACCAGGTTGAACCAGACCAGACCAGGATAAATCAGTTCAAATGAGGTTAAACTAGACCAGACCATGCTGAACCAGACCAGACCTAGTTGAACCAGGCTGAACCAGGCTAAACCAGTCCTGAACCAGTTTGAACCAGATTTGGACCAAAATTCAAATCGAAGCTGAACCGAGTATCGAAACGACTTCAAATCGACCGACGGTTCAGTCCCTTATATTCGGAAGGGTCGGAGGATTTTTTGAGCCTAATTACTACCTTTTTTGGGTCATTATCAGGACGGTTCAGTTAATTCTTAATACTCCAATAAGGTATACGAGTATAAACTATGCCCTATTTTTGTTGAGAAGTTTCTGGAGAATATTTTTTCTATAAAATATTCTTAAGGATAACTCAACAACACTCCGAAAAGTATAAGAGTATAAACTGCTTCTCAAGACTCCAACAGACGCACGAATATAAATTGTGTCAAACGCCGGACAACGCGTTACCAACAATCGATGGTTAGTTCTATGTTGAAACAACAAACACGAGCTAAAGATCAGAAAATCAGGAATTGACTTCAAGTTCAAAATTCCGACAACGGTCAGATAATAAATGCAGCACCGGAACCCTTGCAGACATTCGACAAAGCACCGAATAGCCTAAGGTATAGAAAAAAAAAAAAATAAAAGCCACTCCAAAGTCCCGTCATACCGATTAAAGGTTGGGACAATCATATCCAAAGTATCCCAGACTCTTCTATAAAAGAATGAGACTGAAATACTTTGGAGGGGGTATCTGTAGGCATATAAAACTGCTTATAGGTCCCTTAACACAGCTCGGCACGGTGATTCGACAAACCAACGAACCATCAGGTGATATATCCAAGTAGGATCATTAGACCACAACACTGAAGCGGAATTACTGCCAAATCAGGATCCGGACTGCTAAATCAAAGTCCAGATCAACAATCAGAGTTCGGATAAACCGCAAAACCGAAAAACGACAAAACGGCAAACACCCGGAGGGCTCGGCCAAAACCGAGCCACTCAGGTGGCTCGGCCAAAGCCGAGCCACCCAGGTGGCTCGGCCAAAGCTGAGCCACCAAGAGGTGGCTCGGCCATGGCCGAGCCACCTCCGGGTGGCTCGGTGG
>NC_033798.1:119595455-119611294 GCF_001876935.1 Asparagus officinalis | reverse complement strand
GGCCGGCCGAGCCACCTCCTGGTGGCTCGGTGGCCGAGCCACCTGGGCCAAGCCCAGATCTGGGCCCAGATCTGAGCCAAGATCTGGTTGTAAATGCCTATAAATAGGCTTGGTGGCTCATTGTTTTGGAGGTTAGAACTTTTTAAGGCGAAACTCTGCTGGATTGAAAGCTCAACTTTGGAGTTTTGAAGCTTTGAAGACTTGGACATTTTCAGATCTGGTTCTTGGCGATCATTCACGTCAAAAAAGGCAGGAGTTCGAGGGAGATCAGATCTGAGATCCACACGGTTATCCTCCGGATCAAAACTTGGTTTTTGATCCCGAGAAGAGTATCGATTTCGCTTGGTCGATTTCGATTACTAAGGACTATTATTTCTGTTTGTGGAAAATTTACAGTAAAAGAAATGAAAGAAAATTGATTTGTATTCCTTTAATCTCAGTTACAATTGGATTTCCTGATTACAAAAGAGAAGAGAATGATCTAGATTCTCCCCTTTGTTTAATTCTGGGTTCTTCACGGTGGCGATGAGATGCCTCCCTCGAATGCTCGCGTCGAGTTTGCTTCTCGTTGACGATCTGACGTCTTGTTTCACTGGAACATGATCTTCTTCTCACGATTTGACGTTGTGGAGAACTTACGTGGCAAGTTTGAAACTCTGGACGAGTTGATAACTCTGAAACCGTAATTGGTTAGACAAAAAGAGTTGATTTGAACCGAGAATCGGTTCTCAAGCCAAGGATGAAGAAGCTCTTGTTGCAGATCTCCCAAGCTCCAGAAATGCTCTAAGGATCCTGTTGACGAGCCAAGAAGTTCCAACCGACCGCCTCTGAACTGAATTGATTTTCAATTATTTATAGGGGATTAAGGGGTGTAACCACCTCCTTAATTCGCTCCTAAGTGGGGCTAATGGGATGTAACCGCCCCTTAAATCACTCCTGAGTGGAGTTGTGATCCCCTCAGATCGTGGGAAACGGTTTTGAAACCGTTCAGCTCGTGTTTGAACAAGTCAAACGCAAAATCCATGTTCTGATGCGAATTCTGCGTTCAAACGCAGTGTTTGGAAGCTTGAACGCAGTGTCCGAAAGCTCGGACGCAGCGGCTGGAAGCTGCGTTAGCATCTTGTTGGAAGCTGCGTTTGGCGGCTTGGAAGCTGCGTTTGGCAGCGGATGGAAGCTGCGTTTAGCAGCGGATGGAAGCTGCGTTTGGTAGCGGTATAGAGTTGCGTCTGGCAGCGGTTGGAGCTGCGTTGAGAAGCGGTTAGAGCTACGTTGAGCAGCGGTATAGAGCTGCGTTGGGCAGCGGTATAGAGCTGCGTTGGGCAGCGGTTGGAGCTGCGTTGGGCTGCGTTCGTGGCTATGAACGCGATGTGTCTTGATACTGGTGTGCGGGGAGGACTTCCATAGTTTGATTTGAAGAGACCGTCGATTTGTAGTCTCTTTCTGTCGAAGCGTTGCAAAGATCGTCATTTTGTAATCTTTGCTTTAGCTCTCTGATATATGAGAGTCGTCAGATTGTAACTCCCGATGTTGATTATGAAGGCTGTTTGATTAGAGCTTCCATCAGTTGTCGTGAAGGTCGTCAGATTGTAACCTTTAGCGATCTACGTGAAAGTCTTCAAATTGTAACCTTCTGGAAGTCGTCAGAGTGTAACTTCCATCATCGGTGTTTTGATGGGGATCAGCTATCTATTGTGATTTTTAGACAGCCTACAGAACCCCCTCCAAAGTTTTCGAAAGTTCGCGGTTGACTAGGACGAATTTTCAGAATACTTTGGATCTCAACTCTGATCTTGGAGCTGTTGATTCCTTGTGGTAAAGGATTTGTTCTCTGCACTTGCTTCGAAGGCATCATGGTTGAAGGGATTTGCCACGTAGGACCTGTGTGAAGGTATGCGCCATAATCCTGCTTCTGGACTATGGGGGTGGACCCTGCATTTTGAACTTTGAGATGCGGGTCTCACCCTTGCATGTTGAATTTGGAACACGGGTGTGACCTCGACGTTCAGTTTTTGCATCGCGGGTCTGACCTCAACGTTTTGACTTAAGATATGGAAGTGGTTTCCATGCATTTTTGACTAAGTCTTTGAGACTTGTCTTTAGCTCATTTGTTTTAAGTCTCGGCTCACATCCATTAAGCTGATGGACCTGCAAACGTGCATAGGATTTTTGGCAAACCCTCAGCCATCAACGGATTTGATAAGCCTTTACCGACTACCGTTTGAGTCGGGCTAGCATGTGGATTGTCTAAGTCCGTTCCACATGTAACGTTGTGCTAAGAGAATGAACCCTCTTAGACTTGATGCTATGATTTTGAATACATAGACTTTGTCATTTTTACGGGAAAAGACTAACCGGCAACGCGTGTTAGGCGTAGGCTTATCTCTAATTAGGGATCGAGATAAAGTCCCCCATGCGTGTAAGACATGGATTTTTGGTGCTACGATGTTGAATACGTAGACTTTGCCACTGTTTCTTCCTGTGTTATATTTTCACTTGAAACACTGAAAGAAAATTAGAAGTGCCAGAGGTGTAGTATTAACTTGGCGTGAATTTTCACTTAGAGTGAAATTCAGAAACTTTCTTTATTATCACTGGGATAATTTCAGAAAATCTCTAATCCACTGGGGATTTTATAATGAACACTTGTTATTCTTGTTGAAAAAGGATTAACAAGTTCATTGGGGGGTTTGACTGTTAGAGGTGTAATGTTAACCTAACAGTATTTTTATGGACCTATCGCTCCATTGACGAGAGTCGATAAGTGGAAAGTGTTGCGATCGGAGCAACTTTGAGGACATATCGCTCTATTGACGAGAGTCGATAAGTTGATTTTGTCAGATGTGTTTGATATTAACGTGACAAGAAAATGTTGCGATCGGAGCAACTTTGAGGACTTATCGCTCTATTGGGGAGAGTCGATAAGTTAATTGTCAGAGGTTTGGTGTTAACATGACGGGAATTTGTTGCGATCGGAGCAACTTTGTGGACTTATCATCCTATTGAAGAGGATTAATAAGTTGATTTTGTCAGAGGTGTGATATTAACATGACAGGAATTTGTGTTGTGATGAGAGCAACTTTGTGGACTTATCATCCTATTGACGATGATTGATAAGTAGGTTGTCAGAGGTATAATGTTAACGTGACAAGATTGTGTTGTGATGGGAGCAACTTTGTGGACTTATCATCCTATTGATGAGGATTGATAAGTGAGTTTTGTCAGAGGTTTAGTGTTAACGTGACAGGATTGTGTTGCGATGGGAGCAACTTTGGGGACTTATCATCCTATTAATGAGGATTGATAAGTGGGTTTTGTCAGAGGTTTAATGTTAACATGACGGGAATTTGTTACGATCGGAGCAACTTTGTGGACTTATCATCCTATTGACGAGGATTGATAAGTGGGTTTTGTCAGATGTCAGAGTGTGATATTAACGTGACAGGGTTTGTGTTGCGATTGGAGCAACTTTGTGGACTTATCATCCTATTGAAGAGGATTGATAAGTTAATTTGTCAGAGGTTTAGTGTTAACGTGACGAGAGTTTGTGTTGCGATTGGAGCAACTTTGTGGACTTATCATCCTATTAAAGAGGATTGATAAGTTGATTTATCAGAGGTGTGGTTAACGTGACAAGAGAATGTGTTCTTGTGACTTGCACAAGATTTTAGGAATTAGCGTCTCGCTGGGGAAACTTGCTAAATGAGTTTATCATCAAAAGCGATAAATTTTGATGCTTGTGATTTTGAAGACTTAGTGTCTTGCTGGGGAAGATTACGATTTGAGCAATTTCGAGGACCTATCATCCTATTATCAAGGATTGATAAGTTGATTGTCAGAGGTTTATTGTTAACGTGACAAATTGGGAGTGATGCAAGCTGCATTCATACTCTGTGGGGGTGATGATCGTCAGAAGTATAATGTTAACTCGACGATGTGAAAGATTCATTACTCTTAATCCAGTGGATTCCAAGTAACCAACCCCCAGTCTTGATTAAGACTTAGCAGGGGAAGAAAAAGAGGGATAGACATTGCATATCGTCTTGTGGGCCACTATCCATGAAGTTGGAATAGAGGCACATCACCTGGTAGGCTAATATCTGATAAGTTTGACTATCAGAGGTAATTGTTAACGTGATAGTTTTGTGGACCTGCCATCCTATTGAAGAGGATTCATGGGGGAATTTGGAGAAAATGGACTATCAGAGGTGATCATTAACGTGATAGTTTTGGTGGACCCGCCATCCTATTAAAGAGGATTGGTAGGAGAATTTGGAGGAAATGGACTAACAGAGGTGATCATTAACATGATAGTTTTGGTAGACCCGCCATCCTATTGAAGAGGATTGGTAGGAGAATTTAGAGGGAATGGACTATCAGAGGTGATCATTAACATGATAGTTTTGGTAGACCCACCATCCTATTGAAGAGGATTGGTGGGGGAATTTGGAGGAAATGAACTATCATGAAGTTAATTTTAACGTGATAGTTTTGGTGGCCTCTATTGAAGAGGATTAGCTTCAGTGGTCGTAGTATTCTTCTTCTTCTGACTGAGAGATTGGGGGGGGGCTTTGGGGGGTTCCCGGGGATTACTCAGTTGATCCTGCATACTTTGTTCTTACAGCTTTGATTCCTGGCATAATTCTTTGGGCAGTGTTCTCTGAGAGATTAGTTGTCCCAAGAACGGCATTCGCAAACTCGATTCCGGTAGGGAGTGTCGGTCTGCAAGTGTTGATCGACAGTCTTACAGTGTGACTGTTGGTCATAACCTGACGAAACATCGGAGAGCCATGTTCGGAACCTTGACGAGGGCTCGACCCCTCTTCTTCGCTTAGTGTTGCGAAAGGTATGATGGAGACTTCTGTATCCTCTTCAAAGAATCTTGACAGGAATAGTCTCTCTAGATCTGCCCATTTTTGGATACATCCCGCAGGTAGTTTCCTGAACCATTCAAAGGCAACTCCCTTGAGGGTGCCAATGAACAATCGAGCCAATATAGCGTTGTTTGATATCACATTTCCAGTCTGTGATTTGAAATAATAGATATGTTGGTTCGGTGATCCCGTGCCGTCAAAAGTTTATAGCGTCGGGACCTCGAATTTTGGAGGATAAGGGGCTGCATCCCATTCGGCAGGATAGGGTCTGACAACTCCCTCTTCTTGGAGCTCGCTTCTGTTGGCCATGACAGTGAGGCGGGCTTCCAATTCTTTCATTTTGGCAGAATGGAGATTACGCTCGTTCTCAGTCTCTCTTCCTTCATCAGAGGAAGATTCCAGGTTGTGGGCTTCTTGGTCAGAAGCTGTGTCATCGACCACTTTTCCCTTCCCTTCGCTTGTGTGAGGTCGGGATGAAGACATTTTTCCTCTCTGGGAAGATTCTTGCCTGGGTGGCGAATCTGTCTTCTGAGATTTGGCCTTGTCTGCGACGAGTTGAGTCAATAGGGCCATGAGTTCATTGATGGCCTCTTGTTGAGATTTGAGCATGGCCTCCTGCTCATCAAGTCTCTTCGCGAGATCTTCATGGCTTTCTGTCATATAGGCGGAGCTTTCACGTTCAACAAAGGAACTTGATGATTGAGACTCTACAATGGCTGAGTGTTCATCATCGGAATTGGTTCCTCTGGCTAACCTCCGATAGTTGACAGGGGGAATGACTCATGTCCGCGTCCGAGTGCGTCGGTAAGCTCCTTCAAACTCGTTAGCGATTTCTCTGACGGTCGGCGAACGACTTGTCTCAGAGTCATCGGAACTAGGACCCGAGGCTTTCCCTCTACCGATCACATTGATAGTGACCTCAGGATATTCGGTCTCTGGAGACTTCTTCCTGTGCGAACGTTGTCGTTGGTTAGACAAAGCAACGTTCGTAAATTGGTCGAACACCAACAGTTTGATCGCATATGAGCAGCATTGATATCCCGAGAGGACCATAGGAATCAGCCGTTCATATTGGAATGAACGAATGACTTGCGGCATCGGTCTTTCTCTTGATATGAACTCTCTCAAATCTGTTGTAAAGATTCGAGGAGAATTACTCACTGATCGTGAGGTTTGAACTGGAACCCCCAGTCCATGATTGGACAGGACTGGCTCTTGGTGAATATGGATCTGGTTGAGATGCCTTGAATCCATAAACTTCTTATATCCGCCCCTCAACCAAGTCGCGCTACGCAGAGTATTCGGATGTCCGCCTTTGGATTCTGGAATGCTTTGCTGAGGACTGCGTTCAGGATGGTTAATACGGTCTGGAGACCTGCGTTTTTGTTTTGTAACTCTCCCTCGAGGGTTGCGTTCTGGCTCAGTAATGCATGCCTGAGCTTTGCGTTTCGATTGTATAACGTGCCATTTAGGGTTGCGTTCAATCTTATTCACATAGAGCCTATGTTTGGGCTCATGGACGCGAGGCTTGCGTTCTGAAGCAGAAACGCAGAGCACATGGTTGCGTTTAGGCTTACAAACACGAAGCTCGTGTTGACTTGAGGATCGGCATTCTCGGAGATACGCTCGTCGTAGGGATCTCCTCCTCCATCGAGCGGCATTCTTCTTAGCCTGCTTCAAGGCCTTTGTCGCCTCCATGGGCATCTTTCGACCCGATACCCGTCGTCTTGGCGCTGGTTTGGCTGAAGCTGAGCCCATCGGGGGAGGGGCTGTCCGAGCAGTCTTCCTTAGGCGGTTCGGCTGCAATTGGAGCAGTTAGAGCTTTAGTCTCTTTGGAGACTTTGTGGATCTTGCGCATAGCCTTGGGGCTAAGGGATCCGGAGGAGAGGGCCTCCTCAAACTTGGCTTGATCAAACTCTACCACGAGAGTTTCGACGGTTGTTCCAATGAGATGAACGTCGGATTGCGCCACTACTTCTTCGTCAGAGAAGCTTCTCCCCAGCAGAGTCGCCATCTTTTGTTTGTGGAAAATTTGCAGTAAAAGAAATGAAAGAAAATTGATTTGTATTCCTTTAATCTCAGTTACAATTGGATTTCCTGATTACAAAAGAGAAGAGAATGATCTAGATTCTCCCCTTTGTTTAATTATGGGTTCTTCACGGTGGCGATGAGATGCCTCCCTCGAATGCTCGCGTCGAGTTTGCTTCTCGTTGACGATCCGACGTCTTGTTTCACTGGAACATGATCTTCTCCTCACGATTTGACGTTGTGGAGAACTCTGAACGAGTTTAAAACTCTATGAAAGAGTTGATTTAACCGAAAGTCGGTTATAAGCCAAGGATGAAGAAGATCTTGTTGCCGATCTCAAAAGCTCCAGAAATGCTCTAGGGATCCTGTTGACGAGCCAAGAAGTTCTAACCGACCGAACCCGAAAGATCCAGCCCTGATCTGATTATCAAAAATCCGATCCTTAACTCTGTTGAGTTTGTCGTTATTTATAGGGGATTAAGGGGTGTAACCACCTCCTTAATTCGCTCCTAAGTGGGGCTAATGGGATGTAACCGCCCCTTAAATCACTCCTGAGTGGAGTTGTGATCCCCTCAGATCGTGGGAAACGGTTTTGAAACCGTTCAGCTCGAGTCAAACGCAGGCCCGCGTTCTGGTATGAATTTTGTCTCCAAACGCAATGCCTAAAGCGGCTGGAAACTGCGTTAGCATCTTGTTGGAAGCTACGTTTGGCGGCTTGGAAGCTGCGTTTGGCAGCGGATGGAAGCTGCGTTTGGTAGCGGTATAGAGTTGTGTCTGGCAGCGGTTGGAGCTGCGTTGAGCAGCGGTTAGAGCTGCGTTGAGCAGCGGTATAGAGCTGCGTTGGGCAGCGGTTGGAGCTGCGTTGGGCAGCGGTTGGAGCTGCGTTGGGCAGCGGTATAGAGCTGCGTTGGGTAGCGGTATAGACTGCGTTGGCGTTCGTGGCTATGAACGCGATGCGTCTTGATGCTGGTGTGCGGGGAGGACTTCCATAGTTTGATTTGAAGAGACCGTCGATTTGTAGTCTCTTTCTGTCGAAGCGTTGCAAAGATCGTCATTTTGTAATCTTTGCTTTAGCTCTCTGATATATGAGAGTCGTCAGATTGTAACTCCCGATGTTGATTATGAAGGTTGTTTGATTAGAGCTTCCATCAGTTGTCGTGAAGGTCGTCAGATTGTAACTTTTAGCTATCTACGTGAAAGTCTTCAAAGTATAACCTTCTGGAAGTCGTCAGAGTGTAACTTCCATCATCGGTGTTTTGATGGGGATCAGCTATCTATTGTGATTTTTAGACAGCCTACAATTTCCTTGGTGAAATAATCCCCTTGGCTGTTATTTCCTTCGTGAAATAACACCCGCCATACCGTGTAGATCTGACCGGATCAAGATCGCGCGGTGGTCCACGGATTAACCCTGGCGTAGGCAAAGAACTCACACAAGCAAGAGATCGGAAAACAAGATCTTACGATTTGTTCGGATAGAAGGAGAGTTGTAATTTTTCTTTTTTCTTTGATTTTGTTGTAACCGGATCTTTTGTAACCGATAAACAGTTGCTGAAGAGAACAATGAATTCAATGAAAACGACTTTCACCGCGAACAGTGATAAAGGGAGTCCGCAGTCGAAACTTGTATTATCTGAAGGGGAGCATCAGGATTGGCTAGGTAGCTTCAGTTATTTTAGAGGCGGACATGAGTAGATTTTGGTACTACAGATTAGGGAACACAGAAAAAAAATTATTACAGGTTTTGTGCAAGCAGGGGCTATTGAAGGGAGCTAAGAGTGGGAAGATTGAGTTCTGTGAGCACTCAAGAAGAATGCGAAGTTTAGGAGTGCTATTCATAGGACAAGAGGCATCCTGGATTACGTGCACACAGATATTTGGAGTCTTACCAAGACTGCATCACTTGGTGGTTGATATTGGTTCGTCATATTCATTGATGACTATTCTAGGCGTTGTTGGGAGTACACCATGATGAAAAAGAATGAAGTCCTAGATTTATTTGTGGAGTGGGAGAAGAGATTGGAACTGCAGACTATAAGAAAGATCAAGACATTGTGATCCGACAACGGCGGTGAGTACACATCAGACCCCTTTCAGCAGCTATGTCGAGATGATGGCATAGAGAGACACTTCACAGTTAGTCATACACCATAACAGAATGGGGGTAGCAAAGAGGTTGAATCGATATTTACTAGAGAATATCCGATGCTTATTATCGTAGAGTGGTTTAGAGAAGATCTTTTAGGCTGAAGCACTATCATATGCAAGCCGCCTCATTAACAGACTGCCTTCATCTGCGATTAAGGAGAAGACCCCTATGGAGATGTGGTCGAGAGAGCCAGTACACGACTATGATCAGCTCAAGGTATTTGGGTGCCCTACATTTTATCATGTGAAGATAGATAAATTAGAATATCGAGCTAGAAAGGTCATATTTGTAGGATTCAAGCATGGTGTCAATGGATACAAGCTATGGGATCCAGTTGATAGAAAGATTATGCTGAGTAGAGACGTTACGTTCTATAAGGCTTCTATCTTAAAGCTTTCCTGCTCTCATCAGGTGGAGAGCGACCCGACAGAGGAGATATCGCAGGTGGTGGAGATCGATACAGCTTCACATTGTCCAGATGGTACAGTATCCATTAGAGTGCCGACTAAAGTGACGCCCGGTGAGCACAGTGATGACGAGGAGGATACGGGTACAGATGTACAAGATCAGACACCGACACCTCAGGTTCAGAATTCTATTGCGATTCGGAGACAGATGAGAGACATACGGATACCAGCATGGTATACCGACACAGTAATTATGTATGCACTTCTGGTGGAGAGTATCGATGAGTTGGTGCCTACTACTTTCAGAGAGGCCGAGCAGAATTCAAAGGTTGATTCGTGACAGGTAGCTATGTAGGAGGAGATGGAGTCACTTCACAAAAACGATACATAGGAGGTTGTTGAGCTTCCAAAGGGGCGGAAGGCAATTGGTTGTAAGTGGGTATACAAGAAGAAGGAGGGTATTGAAGACACTCCAGTGAGGCTCAAGGCTAGGTTGGTTGCGAAGGGCTATGCACAGGAGGAATGTATTGATTATAACAAGGTTTTCTCCCCGATGGTGAAGCACTCTTCGATTCGGATTTTGCTAGCTTTGGTGGCACAGTATGATTTAGAGTTAGATCAGTTAGATGTGAAGATAGTATTTTTTTCATGATGATCTTGATGAAGAAATATATATGAATCAGTCATTGGGATTCCGAGCTACATGGGAGGATAAGTTAATTTGTAGGTTAAAAAATCGCAATACGATTTGAAGCAATTTTCTCGACAGTGGTATAGGCGATTTGATGGTTTTATGATTAATCTTTCGTACACTCGGAGCCAGTTTGATCCTTGCATGTATTTCTCACAAGTTGAAAGGAGGTGCGTATATTTATTTGTTACTTTATGTTAATGACATATTGGTTGCTTCTATTTTCAGATCCGCTATAGATGAGTTGAATATTCAGCTTTCAAATGAGTTTGAGATGAAGGATTTGGATGAGGTAAAGCACATTTTGGGGATGGAGATCGGCAGAGACAAAGAGAATGGCAGAATTTATTAACACAGATGGGCTATTTGAAGAAAATACTATAGCGGTTCAATATGAGCATGGATACGAAGCCAGTTAGTGTACCTTTGGGAGCCTATTTGAAGCTTTTAGCTGATATTTCACCAAAGACAGTTGAAGATCAAGATTTGATGTCGAAGACTCCATATGTGAGCACAATTAGAAGCTTGATATACGTGATGGTATATGTGAGGCCATATTTATCACAAGCGATGAGCATGGTTTCGAGATACATGTATGATCTAGGAGTAGGTCATTGGAAAACCGTGAGATGGATTTTGAGGTACATTCGAGGTACTCTCAATATTGGTTTAGTTTTTGAGCGGGACACTAGAGGTGGGTAGTTGTGCATTGGCTATGTTGATTCGAATTATACTAGAGATTTGGATAAGCGCCGATCTATGATGGGGTATGTATTCACTTTGACCCGTACGCCGGTGTGTTGGAGATGCACCTTAAGCCTACGGTGATTTTGTCAATGACGGAGGCAGAATATATGGCAATTACAAAGGCTGTGAAGGAGGCTATTTGGTTTTGAAGACTTTTGAATGAACTTGGTGTTTCGCAACGGTCCGTCACTATTCATTATGATAGCATGAGTACTATTTATTTGGTAAAGAGTTATGTTTTTCGTGCGAGGAGGAATCACATTGACGTTCGTTATTACTTCGTTCGAGATGTTCTCGAAGATGGCGATTTGGAGATTGTGAAGGTCCACACGAAGGATAATCCGGCGGATATGCTCACTAAGGTGGTTCCGAATAATAAGTTTGATCATTGTCGAAACTTGTTGTACATTCGTGATTGTTGAGACCGTTGACGGCCATTTGGATGAACTACGGATGGCTTGATCCCTTAGGAGAGGGGGTACGTAGGCAACCACATTGGTGCAGCCGAGCTTGGAGAGATGACGCAATGACGCTCTTTGTTTGGTGTTGGCTCAGTTTTTGGGAAAACTTTGCCGATGTAAAGAATTGAAGAGAAGACAGGAAAATAACAAAATACAGGTTTGGAACTCCAGTGATCGATCGTGAGGTAGGCATGGTCGACCGGAAACGTGCACAAAATCAAAGGTGGTTTCTGGACTTGGTGCGGTTGACCTCCGCTGTCGACTGTGGCGGTCGACCGTGAGTCCCTGTAATGTTTCCTGGGTTTCTATCGTTGGTTTCGGTCGACCGTCGTGGTCAACCGCGTGTCGTGCTAGGCCTTGGGTTTTTGTTTCATGTTTGCTTTGGGATTGTGTTTTGGTATATATTAAAACATGATTTTCTAGGGTTTCTAATAAGAGATTAGAGAGTGTTCTGAGCATATTGGGAGGGAAATTTTGTGAGCAAGTTGAGAAATCTTTTGGTTGGGTTAATCTGAGTGTTTGAGAGATTTATAACCATTTGTACTCTCCTTAATTTAGTGGAATCTCCCCATCCTCTCCCCGTCGTAAGCAAATTGTCAAACCACGTATATCTCTAAGAAAGCGTGGGAAAAATGACAAGAAGATATTGGAACATCCATTTGGAAGAGATGATGGAAGCAGGAGTTCATTTTGGTCATGGTACTAAGAAATGGAATCCTAGAATGGCCACTTACATCTCTACAAAGCGTAAAGGTATTCATATTATAAATCTTATTAGAACTGCTCGTTTTTTATCAGAAGCCCGTGATTTAGTTTTTGATGCAGCAAGTCGAGTAAAAAACTTCTTAATTGTTGGTACCAAAAATAAAGCAGCGGATTTAGTAGCATCGGCTACAATAAGGGCTCGATGTCATTATCTTAATAGAAAATGACTCGGTGGTATGTTAACAAATTGGTCCACTACGGAAACAAGACTTCATAAGTTCGGAGATTTAAGAGCAGAACAAAAGATGGGGAAACTCAACCATCTCCCTAAAAGAGATGCAGTTTGCGATTGGTTTGTCATATTTGGATTGGATTGCACTCGTGTTTGGTTTGGTTATCTTCTCTCGTGCCTCACGAACTCATTCAGTGTGCGAGCACGCTTCCGCAAAGGCGTGCGACACTTATCACTAAACACTCACATGATACTTCATAGGCAATGGCTCTAATTAGGCTAAAAAGTTATAACCCTCAACAAAATCACCATAACTTTGGATTCTAGTGTTTTGGCATAGATCTTTCACATAGTATCAGCACAAGTGAGATTCAAATCTTACTGACCACAAATTTTTTAAACGGATTTTAAAAAAATATTACACTATGAGTCTATGTTTCGATCCATAAAAAGGTACTCACCCTGCATGGCATGTTAGGTTATAAAATTACAACCCTCCATCATCCTCAGAACTTCGGAATTCTAGTGTAGTAGCAAGGATCTTTGACAGCAGGTTGATCTTAACCCCTCAAAAGTCGACAATTAATGCTCTCTATTAACAAACACAATCATCATTTAATGCCCTTACACTTCAATAGTACTTTCTTCGAGATGAAGAAACTCAAGTAGATGCAAATTGTAGGGGTCCAAACTCAACCGACACACAAGGTTCAAGGTATAAACTGGCATGCAAACAGTTAGAGCCTTGAATTGCAACAGTGAGAAGAGAAGGGGCATCACATACTCACATGAATATAGTAATGTACGCATTGAAGAGAGAAGGAGACCGTTCACTGTTGATCAAGATGAATTGGTAGAAGAGGACAAGGGTTAGGGTTTTGTGGCCAGACGAAGGGTTAGAAAATGGAGGCATAGGAGGCAAATGCATGAGTTGGGAGTTTGTCATAGATGTACAATATGGAAGTAAATGCAATTTCCTTGGGGAAGAGCACATCGCTTCCCCTCTGAGCTGCGGGGGGGACGACAAATACTATAGGTCCTCTGTAGAATACCATATAGCCAGAAAGGGGTGACATTGTCGCATCAAGTGGCTAGCTGGTGTTGAAAGAGGGAGAAAATCTCTTGCCTCCTTTTTCCATATGCAACACACATCACATATATAGTCTTATATATATATATAATTAATATATATATTATATTACTATTATATATATATATTATACTATATATTAATGGTGTTCCTTATCATAGGAGAGGATTTTCTCCTTGACGTCTAATGGTGCACATCCCCACCATCGTCAATAAAATTAGAGAGGAGTGTGTGAGTTTGTAGGGATTTGTGCCTACTTTATGAGGGAATGATGGGGATTGTGTCATATAGGCGCATTAGGGAAATCTCTATCAAATTGACAATGATACTCATTAATACTCATAGTGTGCTTGTGTTGTGTGTGTTGTGTGTGTAAATCTATATTACTTATATATTTATTATATCTTATTTATTAATACTATATATATTAATATTCTATATATATGGATTAATGGTTTCCTTGTCATGGGGGGATTTCCTCCTATGACGCTTCAACAACTGACCTTGCGATTATGGATGATCCGTTCCGTTGAACTTGATTACTCTTCTAACCCCACACACCAAGTTTGGGTGAATCCGTCGTGTATTGATCCTTATCGAGCCAGTAAAACATGTGAAAGTTCTATTCATTCAAACGTTCAATTGTCGGTGATGAGGTCAAAGACGCGGGTTACCCCAAAACTTGGCATGTTTGGGGTTTATAGAATTAAGTCGACTTCAACCTGAGGGATTCACAATGCCGCTAATCTGTATTTGAGGCGTATAGGAAGGTCCCTGTTGACAGGTACATTAATCTCTCTTCTCTCTTCTCTTATTCTCTTCTCCTTCTCTCTCTTCTCTCGTCTCTCTTTTATATAATATTATATTATATATATATATGAGATTAATGGGTATCCTTGTCATAGGAGGGGATTTCCTCCTTGACGCCTCTAAAATCACATGATTGAGCGACATTGTGGATGATCCGCTCCGTTGAACTTGATCTACATATTCTAAAACTCCAACACACCAAGTTTGGGGTGAACCCGTCGTCGTTTGACCCTTCATCCACTCGTATCAATTTTAACGGTTTTGAATGAATAATCAAGTTGTTGGGGATTCGTGTACGAGGACATTGAAAATCATGTAAAAGGAGAGTACTGGTCTTTAAGATGACTCCGAGATCATTTAAGTTGGTTTGAATTTTGGGATTAATTTGTTTTTCACTCTGTAGTACGTTAAGCCCCTTCCAACTCCTAAGTGACTACTTCCCTCCATCACACGCGGCATGATTCTCCTACCATATATATGTTTGGTGAGACAATATGAATTCTAATGAGGAAGGTTCTTTTCTTTCTTCCTTCAGAAGGATATATAACCACGCATCATGTTCATCACATTTAGTGTCTTTGCCTTGCCGTACGTACGTGTCAGAGGGGGTTGGAGAGAGCAGAGAGAGAGAGAGAGACGAGAGAGAGAGAGGGAGGAATTGAAGGGCCCATACACATTAAGTTTGGATGGAGCCTGTATGAGCGTGATTTTGTCACAATTTTAGAAGGATGAGGGGTGATAGGTTTGGCAAAGGATGACCGTAGCCTTTCTTTGTTTCCTAATTTAAGCATGGAATGGGATGGGCACATGAATGGTTGGAGTAATCAATCGGTACATCTAGGCCTTGATCCATCACGCGTGATGTGGGTGAACCTTTTGGGTAGAATTGAATTGAGCCATGCCAAGATGTTTCACGAATGCATCTGCATTTTTTTTTTGAAAGAGACCTATATCATGAAAGTCATTTACATTCCATATGTTTTTTCAGAGAAAAAGACTAAATGAATGATTGAGGACACTAGGGAAGTCAATTCATGCTCCTTTTGTCTTGGGATTTTCATTTCACGCCCTCCGGTTAGGCGATTGAATAATTGTAAATGGTATTTAAATTGCTGTATGTTAATAATCTCAAGTGAGTGGTATTAAAGAATTGTATGCTCGTACATATCTTGAGAGTGGTAGTTCTCATGCTATCCTTTTCTCCCTCTCTCTCTCTCTCTTTTACTCTTTGGTTCTTTTATCAGACTGGTGACCTCATGAATAATTATGAGTCCATCTAGGTTTTTCTTTCCTCCAGTGTGACACTCATTTATGTTCTAATCAACTCTTGGTTTAAAGTGAAAAATATAAGTTTGATGGCGTTTATTTATTTATTCCACTTATCTTGATCGATATTACAAAATTGAGAGGCATGTGGATGGATACTCGGAGCTAACGTTTCTGAATTTCTATTTGTAAGGTAAACGCACACTCTTGAACCAACTACTTTCTAAAAAAAAAAATTTTTTTTTTTTTGGCTAACAATATTTTCCATGCTCAATTACTTTTTGTCTGAAACCTATCATATATGAGGGCACTAGATATAGGCTAACCCCTCCGGGCTCACATGTCATAGAACTAACAGCCCATTTTGCAAAATAGACTATCA
>NC_033798.1:119591026-119595445 GCF_001876935.1 Asparagus officinalis | reverse complement strand
TAATGTGTAACCAAGAACTTATTTAATGTAAATGTAGTTAAAGAAAGAAGGGAAAAAGAACAGAGAAACAGCTTTTCTAAATGTAAACCAAAAGAGTTGAGCGTGTACGTTCACAATTTCCTGTATATAACCATGCTTCCAATAAATCACAGAACGCATAGAAAACCCAGGATAACAGCCAAACATGCGGACGATGCCTTAACTTGTCATGCCTCAATGATAATCTTTTGGTGTACTAGAGAACTTCGAGCAAGATTACCGTATACAGAATCTATTATTGTTGCTTATTTTGATGTGCGGGTACACACCACCACATGAATCTGCTATTGAGATGGAACTGAAGGATACTCTTCATTCATTAAATACACGCGCTCGCGACTTCAATTTGAATGAGATTGAGAAGCTGCAGCTGGAACAGGAATAATTTTGACTGACCATTAATTGCAACTTGGATGAGCGAATAGAAACGAGAGCATAGAGACAATTACCACTCTGGACGGTCTCTTGAATTTATCCACATAACAAAAAAGAACAAAACCCAAACTAAGGATAACATCTGGGCCTCCAACAAGGGAATTCGGCCCGCGGTATTTTGACATTACTATCCATTCAGACATTTCGAGCTATTTCATGGGGAAAAAGGTTCCTGAACTCTGAAGACAAAATCAAATTAAGGATAAACCAGAAAACTTAAGAAAAGGCAAAAGAAGAGGCAATAAGCAAACTTCGTTTATGCTGCTTCGTTGAAGAGCAAATAGATGGATTCAGTTTGCAATGGCCAACTCCGATGTGTTTGTTGTTCAAGGCATATTCTAGCCAGAGCGGTCCCAATGGCGAGTCTACATTTATATCTAACCTGTATCCAAAGCTTCGCCCAACATGAGCAGGATCACCTGATACAAGAATAAGGTTCACTCATTTCTAAAGAAAGTGTTGGGTATGAATCACAATTTTAAAAATATTTACTATGACGAAAATTAACTTCCTGAGAAACAGCAAAATAGCGGTAAAAGGTGATTTAAGAAACAATGACGCCAATAAACGCATGTTCAGGAGCCAATAAGCCGCTTCATGCCAGGTTAAGACTGTGAGATGTCTTTTTTTATTTTTTTTATTTTTATTTTGTTGTGCTTAAACCTACTTAGGTGTAATTTCCCAATATGCCACTAAATATACAAAGAGAGGTTTGTGGAGAAGCAACAGGGCTGAGGAGGAGGAAATGGACTGAAATGTTTATGAAATACAACTTCACAAGATCAAATACCATAGTTTATGGACAAGAGATGGATAAACTGATAAAAAGTTATCTTGTACAGGACAGATCAGGACGGATAAAATGAAGATGCATCAAAAGGATGAGATGCATGCCAGAGAAATGCAATCATATAGCAAACCTTACCATTTAAAACCCATGAGTTAGGCTGAAAATGTAGTACATGTAGCAAATAAGCACAGCCATTATAATGGAAATTTTATGACAAAACAACACAATCCTAGAAACAGAGAACAGCTAAAATGTCTGCTAGGTAGAAAATTTTGAGAAAGAGATATTGACCTAGAAGAAACTGAAGGCTAAGGATACATCTATGCAGAGAAAATATACGCAAGGAAGAGAACAGCCTGGGCTAGGCTTGTGATTGCTTGGCCGGAGTTAAGAGTAGGGTTACTGCCTGAATACAATGGCACCTGAATCACAAAAGACAAGTTACAGGTGAGACCGTGAGGATGGAGTAGAAAGTACCAAGACCAAAAGAGGTATGAAATAAAATAAAGCCTCTGAGCATTTTAGAATTATATTAAAATATTAAGGCATTTTATAAATTATCATACCATTCTCCCTTCATGAGAGTTGAGCCACTTGCACACCCGCACATGCACACCTTTTGCGAAAGTGTTCTGGCAATTCAAGCAGAGAAAGAAAAATTAGTTCGAGTTTAACGAGTTGTATGCGGAAAGGAATGTCCATCGAGATGTGTAATGTGTGTGAATATTTAATCCAATACATGCTTGTCTAAAGGGATGCAAATTGTTGAGTTTGAAGTTCAATCATGATTGTGTTTAGCTTTTTCTCAAGAATTCATCAGTTGTGATTTCCATCTCTAACCGCATGTTAATAGGAAGTGCTACCCTTATCTTCTATCTCTACTTCTGTGATGGGGAAGGAATTGCATGTGCATGCCTCTCCCAATCAATTAATCACTTGGCCGCCCGCTTTCCCCTCTCTTTTTTAAGTATAAGCCACAGGAATTAAGAGAAATTCCCCTAGAATGCTGTGTTGGATCATTTTATAAATGCACATATCTGCTCAGGAGCTTGTATGCACATGTAAGGCATGTGCAAGTTGCAACAGACCAATACTGAATATAATGGATCAAAAACACAACGTAATTCTCAGACTGGCAATGTTGCCATGCTGCCTACTAAAGCATATACGAGGCACCCCTTGAGTGTTATTTCCATGTTTATCCTCTGTGAATCTTACCTCGACAAAAGAGAGCATGACAATAATAACAGAAAAATACCGCACTGAAGGCATAGCAGGTACACTTGGTCATGAACCAATCTCACTTTTATGATCAGCAGATCATTAGAGCCGCCTTCTGGGCAGAACTGCACAACAAAAACAAGAGTTAAAAACAATCAGAAATAAGTAATATGTTCTACTGGTTTGAAAAGAGGGGGAAACATACTTATAACCTACTGCCAGTGCTCAATTGCAAGTGAAAAACAGCAAAAGATGAATTTTCATCAGATTTTAAGCAAGATGCTCAAATGATAGGAGATAACATTGACATTTCTTTCTACCCTAACATTGACATTTCTTTCTACCCCTTGGTTTGTTGAAATGAATTGACTCCGGGTAAGTAATCCAGTTAGTATGATATCAAAAGATTAAAATAGCAAAAAACAGCAATCATAGACAACTATTGAGTTCTTAGTGTTATATTCTCAAAATCACTAAGTTTAATGAACCTTTAAAAGCTGGCCTCATGTCAAATTAACAGGTCGAGTCGTATGACCAAAAGGCCTGACCCGAATATAAACATAGCTCGACCAACCAAGCCGACCTCTCTAGAAGTTTGAGTCCGAGATGAAAGGCATCTTTTGATCGGACTCCACTAGGGAACATCCCAGAGGAGAGAGCGATCTATCAATCTCATCAACGCCGTTCGTATTTAGTGCACGGCCAGTCAGCGTCCATGCTTCGCCGCCCATTGGTCATCGCATTAAATGCATGGTCGGTGTCAGTGTGTCACAATGATTCCTTGGACATTGCCCGCAGTGATGTCATTTTGTCGCTATCACATTAAATGTGAGGTTGGCGCCACTTTATATTTACCCAATCAATTGCCGGCACATGTAAAGTGGAGGCAGAACGCCAACTCCGCCGATCGGGTCGGATTACCAATGTGCCCCAACGAATCCTCTATAAATAGTGAACAACTCCATCATACTAAGATACCCCTGATAAAACCCTAGACTAGATTCTGCATTCTCTCTTTAGATTGTTATATCTATCACTAATTTGAGCATCAGAGGGCACATAGGGGAACCTCCTCTGGGCCTCTAACGTTTGTTACTTATGCCAAGATTTGCTTTCCTCAGTTGATCATGTTTTCCACCAGAGAAGAATAAGGGACCCTAAACTCCTCCAAATATCCTCATACTCATGCAATTAACTTTCTGACATAAACACTTAGGTAAAGAGAATTAATGGTAGTCAATAATTCTAGAAATCAACTTGCTTCGTGTGCTACTGGTATTGTATTATTAAGGCTCTAAGTTGCTTGGAGCAAAGTTAAGTATAAAAAAGTTTTTTGTTGTTGTTGTTTTTTTTTTTTTTTTTTTTTTTTTTTGGGAAAAATTTTTTTTTTTTTTTTTTTTTTTTTTTTTTTTTTTTTTTTTGAGTGGCTCCATTAAACAATGGTGGTCAGAGTATTGAGTCCTCAAGGATCCCACTTTTACATATCCACCAGGAAACAGTATGGAGAAAAAACTACCTTTAAAAAAACGAACTCTTAATCTATAGACACTTCTACATATCTTCTTATCCTGTTGAAATTTGCATATATCCCTTACATAACGTGTTATCCCCCATAGTTACATTCTTCGGTCACAATTTGAAAATGTAACATTTTCAAACTTCAAACTTGTGTTTATTTCTTAGATAGGTCTCAAGTACCAAAACCATAGTATAACTTGGGGTTGTATCAAAGGTCAATATAAAAGCTGAAACAGAAGAAACTTGAAATGTTAACTTTACTGCATATTCCTGACTTGTGTAGTTTCACTAGTTCCTTTTTTATCACATCCTAGTTCACTTAACTCTGCTTTCGCAATGCAGATGCTTCTAACGCCGTTGCCAAAGTGAGGAAAATTTACGACAGGCGATAACTACTGGTAAGGACCCACAATTGC
>NC_033798.1:119581089-119591002 GCF_001876935.1 Asparagus officinalis | reverse complement strand
TCTGGGGATATTAGCTACAATTGCTAATTGGATATGCACACTAACTTGGCTAAGCACGCTGAAAATCACACCAAATCTATGTACGTAAATATATATACATATAGAGGTACATAGATTTGCATTCATGTATAGACTAAAGATAATTATGATGAGACAGAAGAGCTAGATTGTTGTAGTAATACTATTAAGAAAAGGTTTATTTATTTCATCCTCCTCTATTATGTGTGCCTGAATTTTAGTACTATCGCTAAAGCACCTCTTGCAAAGGACTGACGAGATATCCACTCTCAGAATATACAGTGCTACTTGAAAAATATAATGATGCACATTAATGAATGCCTCAATTATATCAAGTCCATGAATTACAAGTGTAATGCATATATTTATAGAGATTCTCATAGTTTTTATACTCATATGAATAACACATAATCAGCAAAAATGTTCATGCATATATTGATATGTAGCAGGTTTGGATAATAGCATTTTATTTAATATGTGAGAATTGGAAAATCTTCATGTTTTCCATTCTTTTAAGTAAACTTATAAGAGATGACTAGGGTAAAAAAAACGTGTTAGCATAAAACACAATAGATGGAAAGTGAAGAAAAATGCATAGCTTAAGGCTAAAACAACGTGAAGTGAAAAACATCTTTTGTCTGACTTCTCAATTTTTCACTCTATATAACATAAACCCTAGTCATATACCCGTTGCAAGTGTCATCATTATGGTCAACTTCTATTTTTTTGTAGAGGAAATTTCGTTGCATCTTACAGATAAGATAAATAGACATCGAAATTCATGTAAGAATATAGGAGGGGGCAATGGCGGAAACACCAGCACAAAGACGTGACGGTAGCAGCACACCAACAAAAAAGTAAGTGCCGCAAAGTCAAGGTTGATGATGACGAAGAAATAGTGAAAGAAGAGGCGACAATGATGGAATAAGTGTCGGGAAGACGTTGGGCAAAACCTTAAATATAATAGAAAAAAAGAGGACGACAAAAAGGAAACAAAAGAAGAGGAGACATAGGGCCAAGAGGAAACAGAAGAGGAGGAAGAGGACATGTGAGAAGAAGAGAACACGGGCGACGAGGAAACTAGAAGAGAAGAAGTAGAGGGAGTGATTTTCCCATAATACTATCTCTAATTTACTTATTTACACAAGTGTTTGTTTAAGTTTGTAGGTTTCTTTTTCATTAGTAGTTAGGGTGTGAGCTTATTTTTATATGTGTCTGTTTAGTTGTGTCTGTCTATAATATCTATGAATTTCTAAAGCTTCTGAATCTATTGATTTAATCTATAGATCATCATATACTTTTTCTCTATGTATATAAAATTATTAATTGACTAAGTAGTCAATCCTAATCAATTAAGAGTCAGAAGTGGAAAGTGATGAGGACATCCAGGCACGTGCACGGGACTTTTGCCGTGTTTATCAGCGTAGGAAACGTCGTATTTCACCCGTGCATCTCACCCGTGCATCAGATCCCTGCGATATAGTTTTGATATTTTAGATTTTTTTTTTCAGTTAGTAGTTGATTTCAGATTTGAATTGTGAGATGAGATTTGTTAGTTATTTAGTTTGTTATTGGATGAGGTTGAGAGAGATTTGATTGAGATTTCAAAAATCTGTAATATTCTTCTCTATATAAACCTTATTGTAATCAGAATTATTATTGAAGATTGAATGAAAAATTGAATTGGCTTAATTGAGGTGTGAAACCCTAGGCAATTTTATTTTTCAGTGTTCTTCTCCACGTCAATTTTCCAGCCGCCAAAAGAAAAATCCATGTTCCAAATTAACCACCCCTCCTGTTCATCTCCTTCAACCTCTGTTCCCCACCCTCGTCCCGCCCTCGTCGTCTTTCAATCTCGTCGTACCGACGCCGGGTTCTCGTCCTCAGCCACCGAAGGCCGCCGCCGCTCTTCGCTCTTGAGCAGACATCGTGTGCTTCCTCTCAGATCGAAGTCGAACCGAATGGATTTTCGGGTCTAGTGCTTTGAACAGACCCGGCCCCTTTATATTCGGATATGATTGGAGTTGGTTCAGACTCGAACCAGGTTCAGTTGGACCAGGCCCTGACCCAGACCCAATCTGCACTGTTCTGAATCTCGACTCCGCAGTCTGTTGGTGTATGGCTGATCCTGACGCTGAAGACAACGATCTTGTGCTTGACCCAGAGACTGGTATTGTAGATTTACAGCTTTCCCCGTGGTTTGATTACCAGACGTTCAAGAGTGTTCCTGAATACGTCGAATGCGTGACTCATCAGATTGTAGACAGTGTGGAGAGCCGTTTGGGAATTAGCTCTTGGCACCGATATTTTTATCCAGACACGCCGCTTCATCCCAATTACGTAGCTCTCGGAGGAGAACTCCCGCCACTCAGATTCGGAGTTATTACACCGCCTCCAGAGGTCCATCACGTCAAACCAGTTCAGCACGACGAATGTTTATTTCTCTATCAACCTAATATTTTCGGAACCGCTATTGCGTTCATGCTATTATCAATTTTAATATCAAATACGATTGTGTTGTATTCCGTTTAATTAGTGAGTGAGCGATTGTGTTATATCAAATGCGATTGTGTTGCCAAGTATATTTGCTGATCTAATATTACGAGTCGAAGTGTATTAAGAGAACAAATTATTACATTGATTATCTGAATAATTTACAAAGGTCTAAACTTAGTACTTTTGTAAATTTTGCTTAAAAGCCATCGAAAGCTTTATTTTCTTCTTGAACTTCCTGCCTAGATCGATCGCTGATTTGACGAAACATTACTGTCATTAATCTTTGTACCTGCATCACATTGTTTCGCATCATTTTTGGTATCAGAGCGTGGTTCTAGATTAGGAATTTTTTCTTTATTTAAAAAAATTAGTCATCTCATTAGCTGTTAGTACACACATTTCATCTCTTTTAGCTGTAGTGCATGCCCACTCGCATAGGTTTACCCTATTAATTAGGAGAGTCAAGTGAGTCAACTAGTGAGTCCAGCATGTTAGGCAACACAGATCCCGAACTCCTTAAGCAAATCACTGAGCTAGCACGACAAATAGGTAATTTAGCCCAGGAGAGCCAAGCTACCCGCGAGACCTTGAATGATAACAACGAGAGATTAGCGAGGCTCGAAAAAGCACATGTTGCAACTCCTCCGCCGCACGATCAAGGCTTTGGACCCATCGCCCCGCCACCGCAAGGCCAAGGTTATGGGCACTTCGCTCATCGACCCCCACATCAACCTGTACCTGATCCGGACACGCAATACTTAAGGAGCATTAAGGTCAGCGCACCAACCTTTGACGGCAAGCTCGACCCACAAGCTTTCTTGGACTGGTTGAAGAATATGAATCGCTACTTCGATTGGTACATCCTGACGGAACCCCGAAAGGTCAAATTCGCAGCTATGAAACTCACTGGACCCACCTTCCAATATTGGTCCAACCTCGAAACGCTAAGGCATATTAGAGGTGAGTTACCGATTACAACTTGGCGAGAAATAGCCGATGAACTGAAACGAAAGTACCTCCCGCCATCGTTTTATCATAGACTATTAGACAAGTGGCATCGTCTCACTCAAGGAACCAAGTCTGCGAAAGAATATGTTGCGCAATTCGACGAATTGTTTACTCAATGCAGCACCATTGAGCAAGAGACACCAATGAAAGTCTTATCAAAGTTTAGAACTGGATTGAGAAACGACCTCCAAGCCAAACTCTTTGTTAGAGGAGTAGACACCCTTAAGAGAGCTTACGCATTAGTTCAATATTTAGATGAAGCCAAATCCCATAGGATGATAGGAGTCAGGATTTTAGAACTTATTCCTCCCAGTCTTCCCGTGCCACTACCTCTAGTCAACCTCCGAATCGATCTAACCCTAGTACTTCCCAGTCTAAAGTCGACCTCAAGGGCAAGGAGCTAGAGAGAGGTTTCTCCAAGATCGGTCCTCACGTCAAGTGCTACAAATGCTAAGGGTATGGGCATGTTTCTGCAAACTGTCCGACTCGTTACAAGGTTGCTATCATTGATGGCCAATTTGAATATGAACCTGAACTTGACAACGATGAGTTTGTCCATCAAATTGACGATGATACTGATGATTTTGAGGATGATGTCGATGATACTGTCCTAAGTTGCCTTAGACAAATCAAAATCCCTACTATATCTGTTGTCAGATGTGTCATCTCCCAACCCAAAACTGTTGATGATTGGAGACGTACCTCTATCTTTCACACGTTCACAAAGATTGGAGATAAGAATTACAAAATGATCGTGGATAGTGGAAGCTGTATTAATGCGATCTCCTCAGCTGTGATCGCCAAGCTTGGTCTTAAGACCGCACCCCATCCAAATCCATACAAGATGTCATGGATTAATGACACCACACTTCATGTCCAAGAGAGATGTTGGGTTCCCCTTCAATTTACCATTTACAAGGACAATGTTTGGTGCGATGTTCTGAAGATGGATGTGAGTCAAGTTATTCTTGGGAGATCCTGGCTATTTGATAACGACGTTCATATCTTTGGGCGATCCAACATGCTATTGTTCGAACACGACGGGAAGAAGGTCAAGATCCTTCCGGTTCAACCGAAAGGTAGTGACAAGAAGCCCGATCTAGACAAGACTTCTCGAGGTGTTAACCTAATTGGAGCCAAAGAGATTGATCGTGAACTGGCTAAATGGAACCCCCGTTTTCGCTCTCGCCGCTAGAGAAGCTCCCAAGGATATTACCGATGTAGTTCCCCCAGAAATTGTTCTTGTGTTGGAAGAATACTCTGATATCTTCCCTGAGGACCTCTCGGACCAGTTATCCCCGATGCGTGATATCCAATATGTAATTGATTTAGTCTCGGAAGCAACCATTCCTAATTTGCCTCACTATAGTATGAACCTCAATGAGCATGCAGAGCTGAAGAAGCAAGTTGATGAGCTGTTGAAGAAAGGATTTGTGAAAGAAAACATGAGTCCTTGTGCGGTCCCCGCCTTATTGACGCCCAAGAAAGATGGAACATGGCGTATGTGTGTGGATAGCCACGCAATTAACAAGATCACGGTGAAGTATCGTTTCCCCATTCCCCGGTTGGATGACATGTTTGATTTAATGTCTGGAGCCACCATCTTTTCTAAGATTGTTCTTAAGAGTGGCTACCATCAGATTCGCATCTGTCCCGTTGACGAATAAAAAACCGCTTTTAAGACGAAAGATGGATTATATGAATGGATGGTCATGTCTTTTGGCTTGACTAACGCTCCGAGCACTTTTATGAGAGTAATGACTCAAGTACTCCGCCCCTTCACGGAAAAATTCTTGGTGGCGTACTTTGACGATATCCTTATTTACAATAATTCTCGTGAGCAACACGCGGACCATCTGCGTCAAGTCTGTGTTGTGTTAAGAAAAGAGCAACTCTATGCAAATCCTAAGAAATGTACTTTTCTTACGCACCAAGTCATTTTTCTAGGATTTATGGTCTCTTCTGAAGGAGTATCCGCTGATCCTGAGAAAGTTAGAACTATCGAAGAATGGCCTGAACCTAAGAACATCAGAGATGTTCGAAGCTTTCACAGACTCGCTACATTTTATCGCCGGTTTATCAAGGGTTTCAGCACCATCATGACCCCTATTACCGATTGCTTGAAGAAAGGTGAGTTCGAGTGGTCAAAAGCTGCTACCAAAACATTTGTAGAGATCAAGCAAAGAATGTCGCAAGCCCCTGTTATGCGCCTGCCCGATTTTTCTAAGATCTTTGAAATTGCATGTGATGCCTCTGGTATTGGTATAGGTGGAGTTCTATCTCAAGAAGGACATCTCGTTGCTTACTTTAGTGAGAAGCTGAATGATACAAGACAACGTTATTCCACCTATGATAAAGAATTCTATGTAGTAATACAATCTCTTCGTCACTGGCGTCATTACATACTACCGAAAGAATTCGTTATATATTCTAACCACGAGGCCCTTCGATATATTCACTCCCAAAAGAAGTTGAATGCTAGACATGGTCGTTGGGTTGAATTCCTCCAGGACTACACATATATGATTAAACATAAAGCGGGAGTAGAGAACAAGGCCGCCGACGCACTCAGTCACCGCATGCACATTCTCTCAATTATGAGTGCGGAAGTAGTCGGTTTTGAGAAGTTTATACTTTGCTAAATGATGAAGTAACCCGTGAAATTGATGGCTTTCTCCTGAAGGATGGATTTTTTTTTTATTTTCGCAAATTGTGTATTCCCAACACCTCTCTGAGAGAATTCTTAATTTGGGAATTACACGCTGAAGGCCTTGCATAACATTTTGGGAATAACAAGACTGTCGAAGCAGTTGAATGTCGTTTCTATTGGCCAAGTATTAAACGTGACGTTATTAGGCTAGTGGGTCATTGTCACACCTGCCAACTAACTAAGCAATGTAAGCAGAACACTGGCCTGTACACTCCTCTCCCTGTCCCAAATTGTCCCTGGTAAGATGTCAGTATGGACTTCGTGTTAGGACTCCCAAAGACAATTAGAAAACACGATTATGTCCTTGTTGTTGTGGACCGATTCTTCAAAATGACCCACTTCATACTGTGCTCCAAAACTTCTGACGCTTCTCATGTGGCTAAACTGTACTTTAACGAAGTTGTTAAACTGCACGGACTACCTAAAACAATTGTATCCAATAGGGATGTTAAATTTACTAGTTATTTCTGGAAAACCCTTTGGCACAAAATGGGAACTAAGCTTCAATTCTCAATGGCGTTTCATCCCCAAACCGATGGTCAGACTGAAGTAGTCAACAAGAGCTTAGGTAATCTATTGAGATCGCTAGTTGGCGAAACTCTTAGGGATTGAGATCAACATCTGCCTACTGCTGAATTTGCTTATAATAACTCTGTTAATAGGTCTACAGGTGTCAATCCAGCTGAAGTCGTGTATGGTTGCAAACCTAGACAGCCTATGGATCTTGTCCCCATGTCTGCACATCACAGAGTATCTGAGTCAGCATCTGCATTCGCATCTCGCATTCATGACTCGCATAAAGAAATCAGTATAAAGATCAACAACAGCAATACTAACTATAAAATGCGAGCAAATCTAAGGAGGAGGTTTAAAGAATTTATGGTAGGCGATTATGTGATAGTCCAGATACGTCTGAAACGGTTTCCTCCAAGAACTGTTAAAAAATTGCATACACGAAGTGCAGGACCTTTTAAAATTCTAAAGAAAATTAATGATAATGTTTATGTTCTCGACCTTCCTGAAGGTTTCACTATTGGTTCGACTTTTAATATTGAGGATTTAGTAGAATACAAAGACCCATATTTTAACACTGACAACCCACTGGTTGATGAGCCTACCCCTGAGCCTATTTCTGAGAGCTCCCCTTTACCTCCACTTCCTCAGATATCACCTCCATATACAGCACATAACATTAATGCTATTATTGATGATAACATTGTTTCTACTAGCAATGGTGGTATCCGCAAGTACTTGGTTCGTTAGAAAGATAGACCTAAGTCTGATGATACTTGACTCGATCGAGGTGATTTACAGAGGCTGGATCCAAATCTTCTTGAGCAGTATGACAGCCGTCTTGATTTACACTCGATATGGTCAAGTTCTCTCCTACCTGGGGAGAATGATGAGGACATTCAGGCACGTGCACGGGACTTTCGCCGTTTTTATCAGCGTAGGAGACGTATTTCAGCCGTGCATCAGATCCCTGCGATATGGTTTTGATATTTTAGATTTTTTTAGTTACTTTTCAGTTAGTAGTTGATTTCAAATTTGAATTGTGAGATGAGATTTGTTAGTTATTTAGTTTGTTATTGGATGAGGTTAAGAGAGATTTGATTGAGATTTCAAAATTTTGTAATATTCTTCTCTATATAAACCTTGTTGTAATCAGAATTATTATTGAAGATTGAATGAAAAATTGAATTGGCTTAATTGAGGTGTGAAACCCTAGGCAATTTTATTTTTCAGTATTCTTCTCCACGTTAATTTTCCAGTCGCCAAAAGAAAAATCCTTGTTCCAAATTAACCACCCTCCTGTTCATCTCCTTCAACCTCTGTTCCCCACCCTCTTGTTCACAAATCGCAAACCCAAGCCTCCTCCCCTCTATTCTTCCTCCTCCAACCAATAGCGTTCCAACTCCCACCACCGCACCACCAGCCATCTCGTCTCCTAAGCCTCCGCCTACTTTCACACCCACCAGCCCCGTTCGCCTCGTCTTGTCGTCCACTGCCTCTTCTCGTCGTCCCGCCCTCGTCGTCTTTCAATCTCGTTGTCACTTGCGTAGTATCAACGCTGGGTTCTCGTCCTTAGCCACCGAAGGCCGCCGCTGCTCTTCGCTCTTAAGCAGACATCACGCGCTTATCCTCAAATCGAAGTCGAACCGAATGGATTTTTGGGTCTAGTGCTTTGAACAGACCCAGCCCCTTTATATTCGGATCTGATTGGAGTTGGTTCAGACTCGAACCAGGTTCAGTTGGACCAGGCCCTAACCCAGACCCAATCTACACTATTCCGAATCTCGACTCCACAGTCCGTTGGTGTATGGCTGATCCTGACGCTGAAGACAACGATCTTGTGCTTGACCCAGAGACTGGTATTGTTGATTTACAGCTTTCTCCGTGGTTCGATTACCAGACGCTCGAGTGTTCCTGAATACGTCGAATGCGTGACTCATCAGATTGTAGACAGTGTGGAGAGCCGTTTGGGAATTAGCTCTTAGCACCGACGTTTCCATCCAGACACGCCGCTTCATCCTAATTACATAGCTCTCAGAGGAGAACTCCCGTCACTCAGATTCGGAGTTATTACACCATCTCCAGAGGTCCATCACGTCAAACCAGTTCAGCCCGACGAAGGTTTATTTCTCTATCAACCTAATATTTTCGGAATCGCTATTGCGTTCATGCTATTATCAATTTTAATATCAATTGCGATTGTGTTGTATTCCGTTTGATTAGTGAATGAGCGATTCTGTTGCCAAGTATATTTGTTGATCTAATATTACGAGTCGAAGTGTATTAAGAGAACAAATTATTACATTGATTATCTGAATAATTTACAAAGGTCTAAACTTAGTACATTTGCAAATTTTGCTTAAAAGCCATCGAAAGCTTCATTTTCTTCTTGAACTTCCTGCCTAGATCGATCGCTGATTTGGCGAAACATTATTAGCATTAATCTTTGTACCTGCATCATATTGTTTTGCATCAGAAAGTCATCATTATCACTGAACAAATTTAAGTTTTCTCATGTTGGATTCTTAAGGTTTGTCTAATATTACTCTAGACATACGTAGTTTTCATATTTCATGAGTATAGTATTTGATAAGCAAAACATGGTCATGCACTTATTTGTCTTAATTTTATACGATAATCTCTTGGTTATAATATTTTCCATATAGACTATTGGAAATATGAATAAAATTGATTGACTTTGAATTTTTTAACATGATATCAGAGCATGATTTCTAAAGTCTAGAGCCTCTCCTAAGCCCTAAACTTTAGAGCCACCAAGAGAGAGCCGTCTGAGAAGTCATTCCCACATGCAGTCTCATCAGCCTCCTTTTCTCATGTATATTCCCTATTTACGAAAGAGGATTCTTTCTCACATGTTCAATTGTTAAGAAACTCGTGGATCTTTGTGAGGCATTATCTCATGAACTCTCACACGTTCACCAATAAGTTAGGCTTCAATAACATCTATACTCTAACTTAAGGGGAAGCGATGGATGACTTTCTCCAACATTCTAACAACAAACATGATCCTATTACTTTTAAGTTTGTTATTGGGAACCACTCTAACCATTATGATTATATTATCTTTTGATTTTGTATCCTAATCACTTTGCCTATAATTAGACCTGTCCATTCGGGCCCAAGGCCGGGACCTGACTCAGTGGCCGG
>NC_033798.1:119528870-119581079 GCF_001876935.1 Asparagus officinalis | reverse complement strand
CGGACCTAGGAAAAGCCCAGGTTTACGGGCCTAACTAGACTCCGGGCCTGGGTCCGGGTTGGCTCGACGAAACCTGCACCGGATCTAGCCCGGCCAGAAAAATGGTCGAGACAAAGTACCCGGGTCGAGTTTTAGCCCAGACTGGGGCTTTGCCCTAGTGACGGAAGATGGACTGGGTTGGTTCGGCCCAGCCCGAGTCCAAATGGTCAAAAAATTGACCATTGGACCGGGCGGCCCGAACCCGGCCCGGTGCAACGGTCATAAAACGACTGTGTGATCGAGCGGCCCGAGCCGGTCCATACGGTCAAAAAATTGATCGTTGAACCGGGCAGCCCGGACCCGACCTAATTCCAACAGCAAAAAATAGCCAATAATAGCTATTTTTATATGTTTGATCAAAATACCCCTAATAACGGTCAAAAAATAACTAAAATTTAAGGGTATTTTGGTCATTTGGCTAGGGGACTATCTCTATAAATAGAGTTTTCATTTATTTTTATCATCCAAAACTCATCTACTTCTTTCTAATACTCTTTATACTCTCTAATACTCTTTTATTCTCTCTTATACTCTCTAATTCTCTAATCTAATGGCTTCATCCTCTGACTATGAAGAGCAAGTTTCAACTCTTAATACTGAAATGAGTCCTATTACACATACAGCTACTCCTACCACCGATGTTGATCCCGATTCCGGTAGCGATGATCCCATACCTAGAGCTCCTAAAAGGTCGAGATCCAATGTGCGGAATGTTTTTGAGAAGATAGAAGTCATCAGGAATCAACATGGTAAACTTATCACCCAAAAGGACAAATGTGTGTAGTGTGGTCATATTTTTCAAGCCCATCATAAGAGCGGCACCAACCACCTCAAATGCCATTTGGAAAAACACAACAGAGCTCAAGCAACAACGTCTCAAGGAGACATCCATCAATCTCCATTCTCTCAATCATCAACCTCCAGTAGCCTCGGTTCCTGGAACTACAATGCAATTAAAGTTAAGAAATGTGTCATCAGGTTTATTGTTCTTAAAAACTTTTCTTTTAAATTAGTAGAAGATGATGAATTTGATGATATGATTAGAGATGATTTTTATCTCGCATTTCAAATATTTTATTGTCAATCTTGTCAACGTGATATTTTAAAATATTATCATAAGGAATAAATAAAAATATTTTTTTATTTTCAAGATCTAAACTGTAAATTTTTTAACTTCTGATATTTGGACATCTAAAGCACAAATTGGTTATTTATATATCACATCACACTGGATTGATAATGCTTGACAAATGTTTAAAAGAGTTATTTCTTTTATTGCATTTAAAAATTCACACATTGGTGTTAATGTTGCAAATTTAATAATGGATGAACTTTCAAAATTAGAAATTTCTGAATAAATAGTTTCTTTTTCATTAGATAATACAAGTAATAATAATGTAGCCGTAAATCATATCAAATCATCTTTGATATTGCTATGTCAGGATGATATTTTTCATATTAGATGCATGTGTCATATTTTAAATTTAATTATTCAATGTGCATTTAATGAAATTAAACCCATGATAGAAAAAGTTATAGTTATAGCTTATGCTCATAATGCTTTTGAACAAAGACTTAAAAGATAAAAATAATTGTGTAGAAGAAAAAAAATTTAAAACCCAAGATAATTTTAAAAGATGTTTACTATAGGTGGAGTTCTACCTATATAATGTTAAATGTAGTAATAGAGTATAAAAAAATTATAAATCATTTTATTATTTTTTATGTTTCTACTTATAGCTCTAGTTGTATGTATGGAATAAATGATGATAAATAGACAGTTATATATAGTGTAAAAGAGATGCTATAATTTTTTTACGAAGCTACTATCTTATTACTTGGTTATTATTATCCAACTATTACTCAAGCTGTTTTACAAGTTTTATGTATTCAAACTTTTTTACTAATTATCGCATGGATAATTATTTTAAAAACATGATTTTTGAAATAAAAAGCAAATTTATTAAGTATTTTAGACATATTCCTATTATTTTTTATTTAGGGGTTCTTATTGATCCATACTTGAAGGATATTGGCTTTTAAATTTTGTTAAATTTTTTGTATGAGAACATAATAATAGATATTGATGATGGTCAGACTATTACGACTCTTACTCATCATAATACTATTAAATATTATTTTTAAAGATTATATGATGAGTATGCAAATAGATATAATGTAAGTACACCTCAACCTATACCTTCTACAAGTTCAAGACGAGGCAAAGGTAAGATTTTTTATAGGCAATTAATGATAGAGAGGCTAACTGGTAGTAACCGTAGATCTGGATCTGGATCATCAAGGAAAATTTCTAAAATTGAACAATATTTAGCTGCACCTTCAGTTAATTCTCAAAATAATGATTTCGATATTTTGCTATGGTGAAGAGTATATGAAACATTTTCATATCTTATACTTTTCATCATGGCTCGTGACTTATTAACAATGCAGGTTTCTACAGCAGCTTTGGAATTCGCCTTCAGCACATCAAGATGTTTGATCGACAACCACAAAATATCTCTAGATTTGTCTATCATACAAGCGGTAATGTGCCTACAAGATTAGTAGAGGTCCGAGAAGAAAACTCAAGGCATCGATCAGATAGCTAGTATTAAAGATAGTCGTAATGAGTTGACAATAGGAGATAGAGAGTATAAATTACTCATTAGTTTGTAATTTTTATTTCTTAGTTGTAAATTAGTGATAAATTATTTTGAAAAGATTTATAAATGACAGTGATATAGAAGAGTATGTGTCAACCTAGTTGGGATGTATTCATCTATTATGATGATAAATTTTTAAAAAAAATTGTAATTGTTAGTAATTAATGATAACGAGTTTATTTTGTCTTTTTAATTTCTATGATATTTGTATTTGTAAATTGTATAATTATAAGTTATTAATAATATGATTGAATTTTTATCAAAATTTTGCATATTTTAATTACTCTTGAAATTTTAACTTTTTGTAAAAAATAATTTTTTAAGCAATTAAAAAAGGAAAAAACCAGGCCAGGCCGGCCCGGATCTGCGTCCGGTCCACCTATTTTGCCCGGCCTGTACCCGAATTTCTGGGTCTGGTCGAGCCGGCCCAAATGGATAGGCCCACCTATAATCCTCCTCCTATTTTCTTACATGAATTTCGATATTTACTCATTTCTTCGGTAAGGTGCAACAGAAATTTCATCCTTCATAAAGTGCATGTAAAGTTAATCATGATGATGAAACTTGCAATGGGTATATCACGAGGCTTGAAGGTGAAATAAACTGAAGAATAAGAAACAAAAGATGTTTATAACTACACACTGTTTTTACCTTTGGCCATGCATTTTCCTCTCATTCTGATCTCTTATGTGTTATGCTAACATACGTGAAAATTAGCGTTTTCAATGCACTAGGAGCAATGCTAGTTCCAAAGTTAGTTTACACGCACATGTGCAATACGTGCACAATGCGAGTGAAACAAGGCACGCTCCAAACACATAAATTTTCAAGATATACAAGCATGCATAAAAAATATATATTTGTGAAATTTCACATAAAAATGTCAAAGACTCAAGATAAATTATATATACTACCAAATCACAATATAAATTCTTACCCATCAAAGCACATCAAGTTGTCTACTAAAACAAAGCAAATAAGCATCTAACAAATTCATAAACTAACAAATATACTACATAGATTTAGTGAATCGCACTTCTATTTTATTTTTCATGCAATCATACAAATTATTCATTGTCCTTTATTACATCACTAACAATTGCACTCCTAAATTTTCTATCAGTTTTGAATTTGATCGTTACTACTTGCATCACTAATAATTACATTGACTCATATTAACTATGCTAACATTCTAATGCATAGGATATCTCTAGACATATCTACCACCACCGAAAGCCAACCACCATTTTTTTACTCAAATATACACCATTAAAAGCACAGCAACATGAACTAAAGAAAGGGGAAAAAACGCAGCAGGAACAATATAACACAGTAGCAGCAGAAAAAAATTTGAAGCAACGGCAGGAACAAATACAACAAGAATGAATTCAAGAAAGAAAAAATTTGAAACATAGCAATAAGAACTCAAGAATAAAAAGAAAGCGAAAAAAAAGGAAGGAATGGAACAAAATGAACAAGAAACAATGGAACAACAGGAACGAATTCAAGAATAAAAAGAATGCAAAAAAAAAAGGAAAAGAAGAAAACTAACCTGATCATTGAAAGAAACTTGAAGGAATAAAATGTCGCCTAATGTAAGTGAAGGAGTAATGAACCTCTATGAGCCCTAATGTTGTGGATGAGCCCTAATGTTCTTGATGAGGGCTTATTATGTTTTAGGTTTAAGTAAGAAACGGGTTCATACCCAATAACCTGCTATTTATTAAAACAATTCATCCCAAAACGCCCCTTTTCTTAAGGAGATAGCCTCATTCGACGCGCGAGGCACTTACAGAGCGCTCCAAGGCGGGCGCTTGATACAAGTGAAGTGCCCCGCACCACGTGCAGGGTGCTCCTCCATCGCACCGCATCACCTTGCTCTCCAGGCGTGCGCCTGGGACTGCCATGGCAAATAAGTAAATTGGAGATAATACTATATGAAAACTAGTCTCTCCTCCTTTTCTCCGGCTTCCTCCTCTTCATACTCTTCATCTTCTTACGTTTTCTCGTCGCTCTTCTCCTCCTCTTCTTCTCTGGTCTCGTCCTCCTTTTCTATTTCCCCTAGTCCTTTGTCTCTTTCTCTTCCTTTGTTTCTTCCTCTTTGTTGTCTTCTTCTTTCTTTTCTTGTTGAGGTCCTGGTCTCAGCATTTTCCCAACATTTGTTCCTTCATTGTCGCATCTTGTTTTACTATTTCTTTCTCATTATCAATTATGGCTTTGCCACCACTTCTTTTTGTGTTAGTGCTGTCGTCGCCACTGCCTTTTTTTGTTGGTGTTGTCGTTGTCGTCGCCATCTATTCCTATATTCTTACATTGAGATTTGGTAAGAACCAAAAAGTATATTGAGTTAAATCGTGTAAGAGGAAGCAATTAAATAAAACGTTCCAGTCAGATGAGATATAAGCATTCACATATTAATTTAATCTAAAACAATCTCACGCTTATACCTTAATTTCGTGATGCTTGCATTAGAATTTCGACTTAATTAAAAAAGTATATGTTGTTTCAAAATATCCATAAGATATCTTAAGAATCTAAATATTTATTCCTATAATATATTAAGAACCCATTAGATTTTTAATATAATTATTAGAAAACATCAGATGAAGCAAGGAGAATTCAAGATAATATTTTGGGTAATTTGTGTAAATATTTTTTTTTAATTGTAGGGAATACTTCTGTAATAGGAAAGTTTTTAGTTTTAAATATTTATATGTTATATACTTTTCATGGTGTCTTCTGTTCTATTAATATATTAAGAAGAGACGCGGGTGAACCAAAACCTCCTTTTTTAATAGAATTAGTAAAAATATGATATCAAATCAATAAATAACAAAAAAAAGACAAATTCAACAATAATATTGTAAGAGGAAGACTAATTCACAATGTTATTTATTCATCCCTGAGGTGCAACAGAATTTCCTTCCCGCAGAATGATGAAACTTGCAATGGGTTTATCGCTAGGCTTGAAGGTTAAATAGAGTGTAGCAGTGTTTTTAAAGGCATGTGTCTCATTGCACCTCATGCACCCTACGACGTGGGGCGGTGGTGAAGTGCCCTACATCTGATGTGGTAGTGCCCTTTTGCGCCTCTCAAGCAACCTACACGAGGACGCTTCACACAAAATGCATACAAGATATAGCCTCATATGTTTTTATTCTTTTACATTTCAATCATGTCTTTATACCCGTTATTCCATATTTCAAAAAGGAAAATAAACACATTAGGTCATTTTACTATCCGATTGAGGATCCTAACTCGTGCTCGATTACTATTAATTTTGCATCGATGTTAGTTTTGTTTTGAAATTTGATTTCTAAAATTATGAGCTACGACTATGTTTAATGTGTTAGCGTCATGAATTAAGATTGTATTTTGTTATTTGCTAGTAGGTATTATTATCTTGACATATTTTGAAAATTTACATGGGCGTTGTGCTCCTTGCTTGACTCGGACGTGCACATCGCATTGCGTCTTGCTCATGAACGCGTAAGGAACTTTGCGCCCCGCAATATGCATCGTTCAATGATAACATTGAAGTGAAGTAGATAAGAAGTCACAAAATTTTGTTTTTATTTTTGAACTACGCAATATTTTGNCCCCCCCCCCCCCCCAATAAAAAAAAACCCCGAAAAAAACCTCACAACTCCTATGCGTTTCATGCTACATGAGAAAAGGACACTGACTCCTTTTATCACATCAAAGAGAGAGATCAAAGGACTAGGACTAAAGAGGGAGCATATAGATACCTGGATCATGCAAGGAATTGACTTTGTTAGGACCACTCTTAAGTGAGATATAGAACCTCAACATAATTGAATGGTGGAAATAGGACAAATGACTAACCCCAATAACCTACTTAACCAATCAATATGGGTCCTGTTTACAAACAGTTCATCTACGAAGCACTGGTAGTTACTTCATCAAGCCATAATGCATCAGACGTACTGCTTGGACATGACAAATTTTGTTGTCATTGTTGTTCATAGAAGAGACATGTCGTATCTTTTCTTCAGGGATCTCCATGTTTGTGCTTATCAAGATTCACTCCCTACTAGTAATGCATGTTGAAGTTCCCCTACTCACTGGATGTAAACGGTGATAGATAGTATTTGGGTAAATGAGGATACTTTTTTCTGAAGAACTGCATTGCGCAAAGTAGTCTGAAGTTGCAATAAAAGTTAGAAAGGATAAGGACTCCTTGATGAACTAACCATATGCATCACAAAATATATCCTCCAAAACCTTTAATGAAAGTACACCTGCTCCTCACATATCAACCCTTTCAATTCTTGATTAGGTTCCACCTGATACACATCAAAGCCAATTCAGAAATTTGTGATGTGATACAATAGATGGGCCTCTCTAAAGAAAATCATCGTAAAATGCTAGGTATAAAGAGGAAAGAAATAGAGAATATCATGATGAATCATCAACAGAAAGACCCAGACCAACAATTTATATTATCTCTATGTTGTTAGTAAAAATTTCTCTTGATATTATCCGCGACTGTAATGAGCAATGGCTAGAACGTGTTTGTGCATTTTTCTTCAATACTTTTATGTTGCTATCATAATCTGGCATGCCCCCAAGACAATGATGTTGGGCAATCATGCGCCTTGCGTTACTAAACTACGACGTCAAAGGTGCCTCTTAGCTGCAAAATGTAATCTACCAGTGCACCGCGAAGTCCACCACAGTCCACCACATATTTCATGAAATAACAACGTTGAACAATTTCTATTCAAATAAGACACGTAGCACTTCTACATACATACATACATACATACATACATACATACCTGAAAGACCCACCCATCTGATCCCATCCCTCGCATCTAGACCCTCTCTTCACCGTCCTCTCTGTTCTGAGCCATACTTGGGTGGGACCCGCGCTTGAGGAGGTTGCTGATCGATGGTTTAGCTCTCTGGAGGTGAAAGGAGAGGTTTTGATGGGCAAAGAGGGGGAGGAGGGGCGAGGGGAATCAGGGTTTTGGGTCTCCAATGAAGGATTTGGGGCTCTCATGAAGACGAATTGGACGTCGGGGTTGCTGGAAAATTCTAGGGTTTCGTCAGGGGTTCTGAAGGAATTTGGGTTTAGAACGGAGTATGGAGCTAGGATTAGTCATTAGTGCTTGATGATGAGAGAGTTTTCCACCATTAACGATGACGAGTTGAGAAGTTAAAACCGTTCTTTTTCGAAGGAATTTGGGTTTAGAACGGAGTATGGTGGAGCTAGGATGAGTCGTTAGTGCTTGATGATGAGAGAGTTTTCCGCCATTAACGATCATGAGTTGAATCACAAATTTTCAAAACCAACCCCTTTCACTATTTATTTTCAAAAAACGACCGCTTTTGTAAAAAATTTCAAAAACCAACCTGGTTTTAGCCCTGGAACTGAAACCGGGTCGGTTTTTGAAAATTTTTATCCGAAAATTCACGGGAGTTGAACTCCCATGAAGTTTAGTAAAACTACTAAACTTCACAAGAGTTGAACTCTCTTACTAAACTTCACGGGAGTTCAACTCCCGTGAAGTTTCGTAGTTCAATTTTTTTTTTGAACTGCGAAACTTCACGGGAGTTGAACTCCCGTAAGGTTTAGCAGTTTTACTAAACTTCACGGGAGTTCAACTCCCGTGAGGTTTCTGAAGTTTCTTCACAAAAACCGACCTGGTTTCAGCGCCAATGCTGAAACCAGATCGGTTTTTGCAATTAAGTTTGAAAGGGGTTATTTTCTAGGATTAAATTTCCAAATAGGTTGGTTTTGAAAATTTGTCCTGAGTTGAGAAGTTCAAAGTGTTCTTTTTCGAAGGTGGAGTCACGGAATGTGGTGGGGACCGTAAACCAACCAAATATCTAGCAAACACTTTGATTCCTCCGAGGTGAATCCAAAGGGTTACTGTTTACGCTATGTTAAATGCTATAGTAAATATTTTATCATAAACAGTGAATCTATTCTATCCTCTGCACTCGAAGTACTATTCGTGCTTCAGTATTCTACTATAGTGTAAACAGTAAATCACTCTGCTCCTTCATACTTAAAGTTACTATTTATGTTATAGTAATTTACTGTATCATAAACAATAAATCAAATAAAATGTATTAAAAGTTTGATCCTTCTTTAAGTATAGAGGAGTAGATATGATTTCTAAATCAAATGTATTAGAACTTGGACCCTTCTTTAAGTATAAAGGATTAGATATGATTCCTAATTTTAAGCATACAATAATTAAACCAGATGTATTAAAACTTAGAATGAGGCAAATTTAAAATACAGTGCTTAAAAATAGGGGATTGTGCTTTGCACGGAGTGCACACTAGTTTATTTAATAATAAAATAAATAGTTTTTAATGTCGAGTTTATAAATGAAATAAAATTTAACCATAAGTATTTGATTCATTTGTTAATAAACTTTTCCTTTATATATTACACTTTAGATATTGTTATGGTGTTTACTTACCTAAGATGCGGATATTGGCAAAATAATACAATAAGAGTCCTAGTAAAATAACCTCAACACACTTAAGTGACCCAAGCCCAACAGAGGCCTCGATCCCACCGACTCGTCAAGCCAACACTCTGGTGCCGACACTAGAGGCTATATTGGTCGGCACGAGAGATCTTGACCTCCTAGACGAGTCGACATCTTTATATCGACTCGAAAGACGGTTATTAGTTGAGACAAGACGACATTCCAACCAGTCGAACAGGCTGACACTCCTGAGTCGACGCGAAAGGCTGTGTCTGTCGGCCCTATTATCGAAGACGACCTTACTCAGGGCACTCGATCACTCACTGGATTTTTTTCAGAAACGACTGAAGGGATATTCCCTGCTGTCGACTAAGTTGAGAACTCGGCCCCAGCCTCAAGCCTCTCTCCTAGGGCATATGTCAACATCTCAGTCTACCTGGGACAAGCCTTATCCAAATTTAGACCTGATAAGTCTTCATGACTTGTCAGCTCAATCACTTCCCAGAGAATGTGGAAACACACCCTCCCATAAATGGAGTGACTTCACCTCCAGTCGTCAACCGACACCTGTAGAGTGGGGGACGATTCAGTATGCCCATGTGCCTTCTGCCACGTTCATCTATCACTTCCCTGATATTGCGGAGACATTTTCCCCCATAACGAGGGGACTTCCCCTTTTGATCGCATGTCGACATCTGTCAAGGGGGGATAATCCTGTTATCAGCCACCTGGCCACTTGATATAAAAAAGGGAGCTCCTCTCCTCTCAAGGGAAGAGGAAGAGGGGAAAACTCTGACTGATGGAAATTGATCTCAAATAAGAGATACTAACTCTCTGACCTTCCCCTTTTCTTTTCCACTCAAGTTTCATTAACTTGACCGTCAGAGGAACCACAGGGGAACCGGTCCCCACCCTCTCACAGGTTCTTTTTTGTCTATGTAGTGCGGACATCAAGCCCTCGTTCAAGAACTAGGCATAAAGTCGAAGAGGGGAACGGTCCCTCCATCATCCTTCATCACCCCGCAATTATCCTCTTCTGAATTATCATGTTTGATATTGAGCATCAATAGTTTGGCGCAAAAAGACATGTCAAGTTTTGAACAAAGGTCTGATTCTAATCTGTTGTACCCTAGAGGGGGGGGGGGTGATTAGGGTCAAAAGGCTCTAATATGCAGTTTAAAACACACAACAAGCAATTCACGGTAAATAGATGCAAACAAGGTAAATAAGAGAGGGTTAGGAATCGTTATCCTTGACGCGCGATGTGTTAACGAGGTTCGGCCCTCTGGCCTACGTCCCCGCTCCCCACTCTCGAGGAGAAATCCACTACACAGCCGGTTTGGAAGCCGGAACTTCGTCTACACAGCGATCCCACACGATCTCTCTCACTACACAGTTTGATCTCAACAGATCACTCCCTCACAGTAGATCTTACTCAAGATCTCAACTACACAGCACAAGATAACAGATGTAGAACTCTCTCTTACAAAGCCCCTATGGCAAAGAGAACAAATTACTGAAGCTGGGAGGTGAGCTCACACAAAACCACAGAGAAGAAAGCAAGACTGATTTGAAAATTTTCTCAGCAGAAACAGAAAATACTCTCTCTGGTTTTTTCAAACGTTTTTGCTCAAGGAAGAAGAAGCAGCAGTAGGGTTTTTATAGAATAGATTAAAACAATTTTAAAAACCAAACCCAATCTTCCTGTTTAGGAAGATAATCCCCTTTACAGAGTCTTAGCTCAGACTGAGCCAAGCACAAAAGAGTGAAAGCACGACAATCGAAAATAAAAATGACCGTTTAAAAAATCTCGTGTTGACTGAAGGCTAGTTGAGATTTTGTGTCAACAAATACTAGGGATACATCTTGTCTCTCTACATGATCGCGTAAGAAATGATGGCGCACGTCAATATGCTTAGTTCTAGAATGCAAAACCGAATTTTTGGAAATATTTATAGCACTTGTGTTATCACAAAAGATTTTAATATTTTGGAAATGCAAATCATAGTCAACTAGACTTTGTTTCATCCATAAAACTTGAGCACAACATAAGCCGGCGGCAATGTATTCCGCTTCCGTAGTGGACAATGCAACACAATTTTGTTTCTTGGAAGCCCAAGAAACAAGGGAATTTCCTAAGAATTGGCATGTTCCACTAGTACTCTTGCGATCTACCTTACATCCGGCAAAGTCGGCATCACAAAAACCATATAAATCAAAAGAAGTGCTTCTGGGATAAAACAAGCCAAGATTAAAAGTACCATTAACATATTTAATGATTCTTTTAACGGCAATTAAATGAGATGCTTTAGGAGATGCTTGAAAACGTGCACATGCACACACACTAAACATGATATCGGGTCTACTAGCGGTGAGATAAAGAAGACTACCTATCATACCTCGGTATAGTTTTTGGTCCACATCTTCACCACTCTCATCCGCATCAAGCTTAACACTAGTACTCATGGGAGTAGGCGCATGCTTGGAATTCTCCAACTTGAATTTCTTCACCAATTCCTTTGCATACTTGCTTTGTGAAATGAAGATCCCATCCTTAGTTTGCTTGACTTGGAGCCCGAGAAAGAATGTAAGCTCTCCCATCATACTCATCTCAAAGTGATCCTGCATAACTTTAGAAAATTCCTTGCACAAGGATTCATTAGTAGCACCGAAAATAATGTCATCCACATATATTTGAACTAAAATGAAATCATTTTTCCTTTTTCTTACAAAAAGAGTGTTATCAATTGTTCCTTTTGAAAAACCATTTTCAACAAGAAAACTAGAGAGGCGAGCATACCAAGCTCTAGGAGCTTGTTTCAACCCATATAAAGCTTTGTGTACCCGGTAAACATGGTTTGGAAAATCATGATCAATAAAACCGGGGGGTTGCTCAACATACACTTCCTCTTCTATAAAACCATTTAAGAAGGCACTTTTAACATCCATTTGAAAGAGTTTAAAATTTTTGAAACTAGCAAATGCCAAAAACATCCTAATAGATTCCAACCTTGCAACCGGTGCAAAGGTTTCATCATAGTCTATGCCCTCCTCTTGATTGTATCCTTGGGCAACCAAACGAGCTTTATTCCTAGTAACAATGCCATGTTCATCAAGTTTGTTTCTAAAAACCCATTTTGTACCAATAACACTAGCATTATTTGGTCTAGGAACTAACTTCCAAACTTCATTTCTTTGAAAATTGTTTAATTCTTCATGCATAGCTAAAACCCAAAATTCATCATTTAAAGCATCATTAATTCTTTTAGGTTCTATGTGAGATAAGAATGCAATGTTACCACACTCACTCAAGGCTTTTGAGCGAGTAATAACTCCTTTTGAAGGACTCCCAATGATTTGCTCCTTTGGATGATTTGATGTGAATTTCCAAGCTTTTCGAGGTTCAACTTGATCTTGAGAGCTATCTATATCTTTATGAGCTTCTATGGAGGGAGTGTCATTTATTTGCAAGAAGTCCAATCCTCCCTCAATATCCTCATCATCATCTTTTCTAGGCAAAATAACTCGAGAGCAAACATTAGTCTCATCAAAAGTAACGTTTATAGATTCTTCAACAACGAGGCTTCGTTTATTGAAGACCCTATAAGCCTTACTTCGAGGTGCATATCCCAAGAAAATACCAACATCAATTTTGGAATCAAATTTATCATGGTGGTCTTTCGTATTTAAAATGAAACATTTGCAACCAAAAACACGAAAATAGCCAATGAAAGGAGTTTTCCCATAATAAAGTTCATAAGGAGTTTTCTTAAGCTTTGGTCTAATCAAAACTCGATTCAAAACATGGCATGCCGTATTAACGGCTTCCGCCCAAAAATATTTTGGTAAATCAAAAGAGTTTAACATAGTGCGTGCCATCTCTTGTATGGTGCGATTTTTCCTTTCAACAACACCATTTTGTTGTGGTGTTCTCGGAGCGGAAAACATATGAGTTATACCATGATGAGCACAAAAATCATAGAAGAATTCATTTTGAAATTCACCACCATGATCACTTCTAATTTTAACAACTTTCAACTCTTTTTCATTTTCAATTCTCTTAATATGATTAGCAAATTCTTCAAAACAATCATTTTTCTTTGCAAGAAAAATTGTCCATGTAAAACGAGAAAAATCATCAATAATCACAAAAACATAGTGTTTTCCTCCAAGAGAAGTGACACGCATAGGACCAAATAAATCAAGATGTAATAGTTGCAAAGGTTTAGAAGTTGATACCTCATGGATGGATTTGAAAGAGGATTTTGTTTGTTTACCTTTGGCACAATCCTCACAAATTGTATCTTTTATGAAGTGCAAGTTAGGTAGCCCTTTCACAAGATTCTTCTTAGACAATTTTGATATCAACTCCATATTTGCATGTCCAAGTCTCTTGTGCCAAATCCAAGGGTTTTCATCAATGGCCGCAAGACACTTCACATCTTGATTCAATAACTCATTCATCTCAAAGATATAAACATTAGACTTGCGATATGCAACAAAAACAATTTCTCCATTCATACTAATGATGCATTTATCCGGTTTAAAAGAAATATCGAAACCTTTGTCACTTAGTTGACTAATACTAAGAAGATTATGATTCAAACCACTTACTAAATAGACATCTTCAATAATGGGTGAGGGTTTCTTACCAATAGAACCTATACCAATGATTTTACCTTTCTCACCACCACCGAAGGAGACGTTGCCTCCTTCAATCCTTGATAGGGTTGCAAATAACTCTTTGTTGCCCGTCATATGATGTGAGCAACCACTATCAAGGTACCACATTTCCTTACGTCGTTGCCGTGACGTCCCCTACAAAAGAAGAAGACGAAGGTGTTGTAGCTTTAGGTACCCATGTCTTGGGTCCTTGGTGGTTAGTAGTTTTGGTGCCTTTGGGTACCCATATTAAACCATAAAAATCTTCATTGTCTTTAACTCTACAATGAGTAGAAATGTGTCCATGTCTCATGCAATAAGTACATACAAAGTTTCTTTTGTATGCACGAGTGTGAGAGCCATAAGACCTATTTCTACCATGGTGATTGGCATAGACATGAGTGGGTCTAGTCCTACAACCTTCAATTTCTAATCTTTCAATTTTTGATCTTAATTGTTTATTTTCGAAATCGAGATCTCCTAGCAATTCATCTTTTAGAGCAAGAGAGGTTGTTAGTTGTTCAAGCTTAATATCACAAGAGACATGCAACTTTTTGAAAGAGGAGTATTCTTTAGACATTCGTTTAAATTCAAAGTTCAACTCCTCTAATGCCATAGCTATATCACATTGCATATAGAAAGATTCACTTTCGGCCTCGGATATTACCTCATGTTCATTTGCCATGAAACAAACATTTGGGTCATGAAGGGCAAGTTTGGCTCCCTCCTCATCGCTATCCGAATCACTTGGTTCGGATTCTTCCCATCCGGCATACATAGCCTTCTTCTTCTTGTACTTCATGTACTTCTCCTTGAGCTTGGGGCAATCCTTAGCGATGTGACCCGGTTCATTGCACTCAAAACATTTTCCTACACGAGATGAAAACTTGTTATTAGATCGGGGATTGAATTTTTTGTTCATTTTTATAAGTCTAGAGATTCTTCTAGAGAGATGAGCCACTTCTCTAGAAAAATCTACTTCACTCTCCGATGACGAAGATGAGTTGTCACTAGCTCCTTTGAGAGCTATAGTCTTCAACTTTGGTGATGGTTCCTCAACTTCACGTGATGGTACTTCCTCCTTCTCCTTCCCTTTGAGCTTCTTTTCATGCACTTTGAGCTTTCCGATAAGACTATCAAGAGCTAATGTAGTGAGGTCATGAGCCTCCTCGATGGCCGTAGCCTTGGGCTCCCATGCCGGAGTTAAGGAACGAAGTATCTTGTAGTTCATCTCTTGAATAGATAGTTGCTTATCTAAACCATGTAATTCATTGATGATATTAGTAAAACGGGAAAACATAGCATCAATGGATTCATTTGGAAGCATTTTGAATAGCTCATAATCATGCATAAGTCCACTAATCTTAGACTCCTTAACTTGGGGTGTTCCCTCATGTGTGACACATAATTTTTCCCAAATTTCGTATGCGGTTGCACACGTGGAGACTCTATTGTATTCATTAGGGGAAAGACCACAAATTAAGGCGTTCATAGCCTTAGCATTGAGATTGGCAAGGTGCCTTTCACCATCGGACATGTTCTCAACTTTGGATTTCTCTACATATTTCTTTTCAATAAGCCCTAGGATGTCAAGGTCAATACAACGAAGATAAATTCTCATCCTAGCCTTCCAATAAGCAAAATTACTCCCGGTGAAGAGAGGTGGCCTAGTTGTGGATTGTCCTTCTAACATATGCATATTCAAAGAAGCCTCCATAAGATCTTTACTCTAAGGTGATTAAACCAAAAATTAATATAGAGACCAAGCTCTGATACCAATTGTTGGACCCTAGAGGGGGGGTGATTAGGGTCAAAAGGCTCTAATATGCAGTTTAAAACACACAACAAGCAATTCACGGTAAATAGATGCAAACAAGGTAAATAAGAGAGGGTTAGGAATCGTTATCCTTGACGCGCGATGTGTTAACGAGGTTCGGCCCTCTGGCCTACGTCCCCGCTCCCCACTCTCGAGGAGAAATCCACTACACAGCCGGTTTGGAAGCCGGAACTTCGTCTACACAGCGATCCCACACGATCTCTCTCACTACACAGTTTGATCTCAACAGATCACTCCCTCACAGTAGATCTTACTCAAGATCTCAACTACACAGCACAAGATAACAGATGTAGAACTCTCTCTTACAAAGCTCCTATGGCAAAGAGAACAAATTTCTGAAGCTGGGAGGTGAGCTCACACAAAACCACAGAGAAGAAAGCAGGACTGATTTGAAAATTTTCTCAGCAGAAACAGAAAATACTCTCTCTGGTTTTCAAACGTTTGGCTCAAGGAAGAAGAAGAAGCAGCTGTAGGGTTTTTATAGAATAGATTAAAACAATTTTAAAAACCAAACCCAATCTTCCTGTTTAGGAAGATAATCCCCTTTACAGAGTCTTAGCTCAGACTGAGCCAAGCACAAAAGAGTGAAAGCACGACAATCGAAAATAAAAATGACCGTTTTAAAAAATCTCGTGTTGACTGAAGGGAAAAAAGCGGTCGGCCGAAATATCGTTCGATCGACCGAAAATCACGTCGGTCGACCGACCGAAAATTTCGGTCGACCGTGAGCTGCTTCAGAAAAATCAGAAAACCAGCAGAAACACTGTCGGTCGACCGGATCGGTCGACCGATAAAAAATCGAGAATTCGGTCGACCGGCCCGGTCGACCGACAACCTCTCTGGAAACCAGTAAGAAAAGATGATATGTGCGGTCGACCGATCCGGTCGACCGCTTTCTGACATATGCTGGAAAACATGTTTTTGACCAAGTTAAAATATTTGTAGAATATTTATTTGACCTCTGAAAAATCTGAAACTTTGTAAAATGTTTTTGATACTAAAAACAAACTGTTTGAAGAAAGAATTTTGCAGATAGGTTCTCGTATTTGTGAAAAATAAGGTTTTGTGAAAACGGCTTAAAAGTTTAAGAAAGAAAACATGTGTGTAAATCCCAATAGCTTCATGTAAACATAGTGACTCTTTGCCTACATTCTAGCACTAGAGAGAAACATAAAAGAAAGCTAATATCCTCATATTTAAAGCAATACTTGAGCTTTGATTAGCTTGAATCGGATGAAGCTTTTATTCGAGTTTTTCGTTCTTGAATTAACGTTGCTTCATCTCTTGGCCTCCTCCTCCTTTGGATATTATCTTTGTAGCATATATTCCATCCATCCTCCATTGATGGCACTAACGAGCTTGACAAATAGATTTACTACAATTTCACTCAATAAGCCATTAGTACCAATAATGGTGGTTGTAAGAACATCATCAAAACATAAGGGCTAACATAATCACCCTGAAGAACAACACCGGAATTGCACCATTCATGCTAAACGAAGTCCGGAGTTGCATTATTCAAGCAAAGGAGGATTAGTCTATGGCTATGAGGAGCCAACATAGACGTAGCCCTCAAGGGCCCTAACAGCTTTCCGGGGAGCGTTTACTAAGCAGGCCATCAACCAGACGATAGGACCGCTTCCAGAACCTCAAAAGCCCTCCTGGAGAAGACGCACCATTATGGTGATTGTCTGGCTTGAACATGCAGCACAGGATTCTTATTATCGCTATAGACGAACTCCATCTTCTGGATAGCCAAGGAACCTAGAGTTGGATCACAAAGCAAAACCCTACCTCCTCTAAGGGTTATGAGTAGATCTAATATCACTGAAGCTCCCACTGACAAATAGCTCATATGAGTATAGGAGCAGTGATTAAGTCTGTGGTAGGCACCTTGGACCATATGGACTTTTCGAAGAGAACTCCCCGTGTATTAGGGATGAGATTGCGGGAAAAGCTTGGGGCATGTCAGTTGATTTTTCTCAGGAAGAATGATCTTGGCCCTTCAACTGATGCCTTCACCACTAAAGTTGCATAAGCTCAGATGGTCGAAGCATGCGACCCGTATGATCCCCATAAGGGAGAGTTCTCCATCCACAGCATGGTCCAATTCCCAGTACTCCCGAAGCTCCTCCAAGAAAACCATCATGGTTTGCCATTCTCAGGGAGTACAATATCGGTTGGTTGATTCCCTCTCCAAGAAAGTTTCCACCAAAAAAGGTATCATGTAGCTTTTGGGCATGCTCTAACCCTCACGAACCCGACATGGAAACGCCATTCAACATGATTCATGGCGTCTGGGCAGTTCTTTTTGCCAAAAGCTAGCATGCCAACCATCAGCCTTCAAGGCCTTACTGAAGATTCAGATTCAAAATAAACCTCGGCTGATGAGATGGCAAATAGAGTTTCGACTCATCTTCGTTTACCTACAATTTGTCCGCTATGAAAGCAAGCAAAATCTAACTAAAGGAGGTTCTGTACTGGCGGCCTCATCCACTACCAAATTGTCTTTGAAGCATAGCCAAAGCAAGATCATATGTGGTTCAACCCCCTTCAGGCATCAAATACCTGTAAAGGATATTGTTCATGACAATGTAAATATAGAACTGATAAAATGTTATTCAATATGAATTAACTCTGGTCCCCCTTCAGGGATCAAGGCTTCACTATGGCCAAAGACCTAGGCGTCATATAAAACCTAGACACCCCAAACAAGCCCTTGGTTCTTTATCAAGGTGAGTCCAAGGCATAGCAGATGGTGAATCCTTCAGTGCAACTCGACCATCATGTCGATTTTTAAGCCATTGGTACCTCTTCAGGGAAAACCCAAGGCACAACGACTCCTCAGTCGGATAAACAAGCACTTGGCTCTTTATCAAGGTAAACCCAATGCATAACATATAGTCGATTCCTCCAACTCTCATCGATCATAATGGATAATCCATTAGTACCTTATCAGAAATAAACCCAAGACACAACCCTTTGGCTGACTCCCATAGTCATCTCTCGGCCTTAGGGGAATGAAAAGCCATAGTCAACTCTCAAAAGTTCTAGGCATTTCGACTACTCAGTCGATTTTCAAGCCCTTGGTACCCTTTCAGGGAAAACCTAAGGCATAACGACTCCTCAGTCGGATAAACAAGCCTTTGGCTCTTTATCAATGTAAGCCCAAGGCACAACGTATGGTCGATTCCTCCGGTTCTCATCGATCACCATGGACAAGCCCTTGGTACCTCATCAGGAATAAACTCAAGGTGCAACCCTTTCGTCGACTCCCATAGTCATCTCTCGGCCTTAGGAGAATGAAAAGCCCTAGTCAACTCTCAAGAGTTTTAGGCATTTCGACTCCTAAGTTGATTTTCAAGCCCTTAGTACCTCTTTAGGGAAAACCCAAGGCACAATGACTCCTCGATCGGATAAACAAGCCCTTGGCTCTTTATCAAGGTAAGCCCAAGGCACAACATATGGTCGATTCCTCCGGCTCTCATCAATCATCATGGATAAGTCATTGGTACCTCATCAGGAATAAACCCAAGGCACAACCCTTTTGTCGACTCCCACAATCACTACTCAACCTTACGGAAATTATGAAGATCTTGGCATCTCCGTAAGACCTAGGCATCCAACCTCAGGGTTTTCATTCTACCAAAAAGGTATTCATAAGCCTAAGGTATGAATATTAAGTATATGGTTAATGTTTAATCGATCTAGAAACCTAAGCAGTCGTCTGTCAAGTTCTGGTCAATTGAACGCTCAGCCAAAATAAGTCATCAAGTGAACTAATTGTCAGAAGTCCCCAGCAGGGGTCAACACATTACAACCAACTCACTTCAGTCAACATCTCAGATGTGAATGAAGCTACAAAGCTAAAAGAATATAAACAATGACGGCTAGCTCAGGAATGGAGACAAAAGTAAATTTTCATTCAAAAAGAGTTAACTTCATTACAAACTTCTCTACAAAAAAAAGAGAGAGAGATAGACATGCAGGTCTTCAAAGCTTTTGACCAGACTCGAGAGTCGGACTTGGCGGACTCCTGGTGGCAGCAATTGTAGAAGATTCCCCAGGGGCCCCAGCGACAGGCTCGACCTCATCATCATCCGCTGACAAATTCAACCCACCTCTAATTCTCTCGACATCTTTTAATAAGTCAAGACAGCAGGAGATGCAGGAAGGATAAAAACGATCTGGGGTCGGATGAGAGTTGTGAGGCACTAAGGAGGCAAAGTAATCAACCTCAGCTTCACATGCTAAGGCTACTTTGACATTCCCTATAGGGTCATGACGCCAGTCGTCGACCACCTTTTTTTATGCTACTCCGAATCTAGATAAGCGAGTTGGTCCTCCTATTTCTTAACAAGGACCATGAATGATTGAAGCTTTACTAGCAACTCTTCAAAGTCCCTCCTCATCTTCTTGAGAGAGAGACGACTTGTTCGAGCCTCTGCCTCAGCTGTCATTCTATGACGCTTCTCGGACTCGACCTCTGTCAGTAGGTGAACCATCTCGCTCTGAAGGCCCTCGATGGTCTCTACATGCTTGGAGAACTGGATTCGGAAGCTCTTAAGGAGATCTTCCTTCTTATCCAGATTCCGACGCCAAACACCTTCTTTGTGAGCTAACTCGGCCTCTAAAACAGTGAATCTCTTCTCTGCCTCTTCCTTGGCCGACTTCTCCTTAGCCAGCATTGCTTGGCATTCCAGGGAACGCTCAAGTCGAGAGAAAAGAGCGTGTCCCAGTGAAGTCCCCCGAGCTAAACAAGCTTGAAGAGCTTGGTATATGCCTACACTTGGCATATCCTTCAAAATCCTCTCGTCAACACCATTTTCAATCTGGTCTGATGGAGTTCTAGCTCTCCCCTTGACGCCATCATCTACCTCAATTGGCTCTTTGCCAGGGTGACAAGATGCCTCAAGAATAGTACTACCGATAGCATCCTCATCGGCCGCTGGGGCCACAGTCTCCTTGCCAGGAGAAGACTCGTCTATCCGCCCCATATTTTCCAAGCGGTTAAGCTAAGTTATCAGCGGACCCGTCCCAACCGGTCCAACTAGGCGTCGCCTCTCAACCCTTGTCCTTCCCCTCAATTCAGAGGCAATGTTAGCTGCTTGAGGCATCAAGATAGCCACCTCATTAGCGCTAAAAGCCCCCCTCGGTTTCTTGTGAGGTCTAACAGTGAAGCTCACCCCCTCAACCCCTATATTCCTCTTGCGACTTTTTGCTAACAGATGAACGGGGCTCGTCCTTGCCTGGAAGCCAGTGGAGGATAAGATCATGGACATACTCACTATTTAGAGAGACACATCGTCAAATAGAGCATCTCTCTCTCGTGGCTCGGCATAAGAATAGATCTTTTCCAGATCCGTCATTTTGGAATCATTAAGGAGGACTGGCCTCAAAGAGTCTTCATTCACTTTCAGCCAACCCGAGCAAGCGAAGACGCTATCGCCACCATACACCAACATGAATCGCCTCCTTCAATCCTCATCCAACTCCAAAGAAACGAAAACAAGCTGGAACTCCCTACGATAGTGGAAAGAGTAATGCGGGTCCTTCTCAGTCGACCACATGCTGATCAAATGCCCAAGCAATCTCAAGCTTGGTTGGACTCCAACACGGTGGCAAATGATGATAAAAGCCACTAGAATGCTCACTGCGTTCGGATAGAACTGGGAAGGGGAAGCTCCTAAGGTGGCAAACACCTCATTGATAAAAGGGTGTAAGGGCAGCCGTAAGCCCTGCTCTAAGTGGGCCAAGTATAGCAGTACTCGATCCTCACCATGGCAGTACATCGGCTCGCTCATCTCCAGTGCTGCTAATGTGAGAGTCTGATGAATGTTGTACTGATCATACAACCCCACCAGATCGTCCATATGGACCTTTGCGCGGATAAGAAGAAGAATAACGAGACTCTCATTGTTACGGCCAGAGTTTGAAAGATGTCATGGAAGACTTTTTCTTAAGAAAGCTTAGAAGAGTATCAGGAATCTCTCAGACCAAAGGTTCGTAAAAGAACTATATTAGCATCTAGAGGCTATTTATAAGCTTTTAAAGAAGAGTATAAAGGGATTTCAAAGGACGCGGTGATCTCTGAAGCAACCAGACCAGATCCACCTTGAAACCTGAAGCGGTTTACTCAAAAAGCGAAGCGCCACCCTCATTTATTATCCCAAGTCCCAATGCTCGAAAAAGTGGAAGATCTCCCCTTTTGTCCATGAATGCTTCGTCTCTCAAAAAGGAGGTTCAAATCTTTAATGATATCAGCCGTAAATAGCGGGATTAATAATAGTGGCCAATAATAACAAGCCACGTCTCTAAGACAAAGACTTCTCAGTTTCTCATCCTCAGTAAGCCTATATTAATCAGAGCATATCTTATTTCTCTCGGAGTCAACTGAAAACCAACTCCGAGTGAAAGGGGCCAACTGTTATGGTGTTTACTTACCTAAGATGTGGATATTAGTAAAATAATACAATAAGAGTCCTAGTAAAATAACCTCAACCCACTTAAGTGGCCCAAGCCCAACAGAGGCCTCGATCTCACTGACTCGTCAAGCCAACACTCTGGTGCTGACACCAGAGGCGATATTGGTCGGCACGAGAGATCTTGACCTCCTAGATGAGTCGACATCTTTATATCGACTCGAAAGACGGTTACTAGCTGAGACAATACGACATTTTAACCAGTCGAACAGGCTGACACTCCTGAGTCGAACAGGCTGACATTTTAACTCAATTTGTACTCTCCTTCTCTATTAGTGGAAACCCTCCCCCTTCTTGCCCCGTGGACGTAGGCAATTGCCGAACCACGTTAAAATTGGTGTTTGGGTTTGTGCATTGATATTTGGTTGTTTTTTGCCTTCTTTGATCAGCGTTTGTTTTGGTTCCTCGGCGTCGCCGTCTGTTCACGACAAGTGGTATCAGAGCATATCACCGTCCGTGCACTACACACACGCCCTTAGTCACTTCACATAAAATGTGGAAGTGACCTCCCCTCCACTCGTCGACTGACACCTATAAAGTAGATGCTGACTTGGCAGCCAATTCATACTCGGTCAAAGTTACTATCATATCCCCTACTGCTACTATAAATAGGGGTACTATTTTCAATAAAGATGTAAGATTTTTATCTCTACCTACCATGCTTATAAACTACAATTCAGTTGCTTCTCCACTCAAGTAAATTAATGACTTGATCGTCGGAGGAACAACCGGAGAACTCAACTCCGCCCTCTTATGATTTTCTACATGTGCAGGGAAGAACAGTCCACTTCAGAACCGGACAGCCGGAGGGTTAGAGGACCTCCGTCAACCATATCACTTCGATCTCATTGACTATTTGATATCAGTCATCTACAATTTCTCTAAACCCTAACTCTTTTAAAAATAATAATTTAATATTTTAAAATACCGATAAAATTATTTAAACTAGTATAAAAAATTCATGGTTATTACAACTGACCCCGCCAACTTCCCTCCCCCACTCCCCTCCCTCTCCTCTCTCTCCTCCTCCTCTTTTTTTTTCTTTGGTTAGACTGAGAGGTATAATAGTAATTTCATGTTTTGTTTAAAACAGAAAAATAATAAAAAAAATGTGACATCGAGAACGTGTAAGCAAATTAAGTTAGTTTATATTTTAAAAAAGGTGATAAGTTATAATTTGAGCAAAAGTTAAGATGACTTGCATGTAAAAACCCATAAATGCATGCCAATTTCATTCATAATTCATATAACAGTTGATCAATCCTCTTCTAATTAATGTCTGTATCCTTCGATCAATAGACCTAAGGTTTTTTGTACTTTTGACTTCAAAAGCTAATTTTCTTCTGAATTATATAATTTGAGAGTAGAGAATACTTTTTGCATATATCTACTTTCCTTTATGACTAAAGGAAAATCTTAAGGTGAACAGTAATCTTTCTCATTATCCACGTATTTTCCTCTTAATTCCCCACAACCGTCTAAACGTGATCGCAACCCCTCAAACTTCCCTTCCCACGTTGTCCATGATTCCCCACGATTCTCTCTCTTCCTCTCTCAATATTTCTTCAGAAAGAAGATTCAGAAAATTAAAAAAAAAACTCAAAATTTGAGAGCGATGGGAATCCCCAGTCGAAGCAGTAAGGGCTCCATCTTCGATCCATATATTTTCTTCCCCCCCTTCACTCAACGGCAACGGCAGCGGCATCAGCACCGCCTTCATTCCTTCTCTCTCTATTTCTCTTTCTTCCCCAAAATCAAAATCAAAATCAATCTTGCGGCTAAATTAGGACGATTTCCTAGGGTTTTAGTACTGGGGAGCGGATCTCTCTCGCGCCATGGCCACTCGCCCCTCTCCTCTCGCCGCCACTGCTAGGGCTGATGACGTGTCGCGCGACGAAGACGAAGACGCCCCCAAAATCCTGGGCTGCAGCAACAAGTTCCAATTGGTAAGTCCAATTTGAGAAATAAAGAAGTCCGATGTTTATTGGATTTTGATGGCTCAATCTGCTAAAAGAGTGAAAATATAGGACGCAAGAGGACATGTAGACAGATCACTTGACTTCTTTATTAATCAAATTACTTGCCGGCTTCAAATCTCCTCTTACGAAAGGGTTTTTCTTTTCTTTTGACATAGAAAATATTATATAAAACATATGAAAACTAAACAGATGAAAACTATATAAATTACTTGCCAATTTTCTTGATGGTTGGATGCCGTTTATCTTGCCTTATGTGCAAATGAGCAGGTAGCAGGTCGATTCAATGATCCTCAGCTTGCAGATTATGTGGAGAGTGAACTCCTTGGAGAGCAGGTGAATGCTTTATATAATATGTCTATAGAAACTCATCTCAAAATATTTACATTCACACTCTCCATTATGATATTTAATCATGCATCTATACTAAAACTTGAAGATCATTTTAATAGATGTTAAGGCAAATGAGTCGAAAAATGATTGCATATTAAATTCATAATAGAACACAGAATGCAAGTTTCTCTCTATCTAAAATCTGATTTAGATAAATAAAAGTTTGGGAAATCAACAAAGAACTAGCTTAATTGGTTTTTTTAGAAAAGCTTATTTGGAAAATTTGAGATAGATAAAATAGAGTAGGAGTTCGATAATATGTGTAGGCTCTCTTGCTAAAAGCAGTTCTTTTTCTTTGTTATCTGAAGATGGGAAGAACACCCACTATACAGTTCTCTGGTGTATGTTTTAGTTGGCATGAAAAATAATGGGACATGTAAATATGATACATGCAGTATCTGTAAGGTTATTTCTCAAGTTAGTTTTGTGTAGTTTATATGCTTTTGGGACTAGAAATATACTTGGTCTTTTAATTTGATTTGAAGCTGCCTGTGAATATTTTTTAGAAATGTACATTTAAAGATGAATACATGTGTAATGTAGTTTAATATTATTTGATAGTTTATTTTCTTATTATTTAGTTTATTGTTAAGTTTATTGATGAAGCATGTGTGGTTGTGTCATTGCAGGATGTATGATTTTTTCATAGTGGAGTATCACCGTGGTGGTAGGTTCACATGGGATGAGCGGAATCTGAAATATGTTGGTGGTAAAGTTCAATTTAAAGGCTATCATATTATAGATTTATTCTTTTTATGGGAGTTGAAAGATGTTATAAATGACTTAAAGCCTAACGATTTATTGGATTTGTAGTATAAGATTCCTGTCACTAATTTAGCCCAATGTGCTAGGCATATTGTGAAGGATATTAACATAAATGGCATAGTTTACAGTCTTGGGCCAAGCAAGAGAATATTTATTTATGTTATGCATAGAGTTGATACCCTTTATATGCATAGAGTTGATGGGTATCATGGTGAGTTGATGAGTTATAACTAAAGGAAAACCAGATGGTGAACAGTAAAAGTTATCATTTTCTTAACCAATTTTAGTTTTTTGAGTTTGGTGAAAATCAGGAACAAAGTTAGGGCTTTGGGTATCAAATTGTCAAGTTAATGTCAATTTGAATACTTTGGGGTTATCAAGTTAAAGGGGAAATTTTGATCCAGAGAAATCTCAATGGCGACAGACAACTCAGTGATGGCGGTGATTAGGGCTTCGCGCACTAATTTCAGAAACCCTAGCGACAAGATGGCTTTCGCTGTGCACGCTTCGTTCTTGGTCGCTGGCTACTCACTCATCGCCACGAGACCCAGCACTTTATTTGAGAATCCCCAACTGGTGCTTTCAATCTCTCTCTATCTCTATGGTCCTTAATTATTTTGGTTCTATTGATTGAAATTTTGAAAAAAGTGAATTTTGATATCGTAAAACATGTAATTTTCGGGATTTGATATTTGATTGGAGTCAACCTATAATTGCATTTGGACTTGAACTATATTGATTGGTTTTTATTAAATTTAGAAGGACATGAAGTGGGAATTGAAGGCTGGAGCGAATTTGAAGACAGCTAGGCCTTTGTGTACTTGAAATCTGACAAGGGTCAGAAGATACCTATCTTGGTTAAATGTTTTGGATCTGTGACATCCAAATTTCTATTTTTACTCCCGCAGTTTGATTATTAAACCAGTTGTGAAACTCAGTTCAACTTGTCGGTGCAACTTTAGTATACACACTGAATTATCTTCAACTAAATATCAAAATGGTAGTTTTGTGATAATTTTTGAATTTAAGGGGGATTTTTTGATATTTTGGTTAAGTGGGTTTTCCAATAATCGTAGAGGGGAAAAAGGGAAAAAGAATTAATATTAGACTTATTTTTTCAACCAAACCTAACCAAATTCTAAATATTGTATCCAATATCAAATGTTGTACTCAAGTTTGTACATATCCTCATTGGTTATATATGATGGACTTCAAATATGTTTATGATAAATTTCTCGTGGCAAACCAAAAAATTGAGATGGTAAAAAATGTGCACAAAAATAATCTGTAAAGATGACGTGCTTAGCACGGGATGAATACTAGTAAGGATCAACTAGGCAACTACCTCCAACGAAGCTCAAACAATTAGGATAGAGTAAACCATGACAAGATGACAACATCATGACTCCGTGGAATTCGTAAACTCCTAGTAATTTATGCAAACTCTCATAGTAGTTTATGCAAACAATGGTGACAGAGAAAACATCTAAGAATTCCTAAAACAAACGGCTTTGAATAGTTTATTCTATTAGGCGGTTAACGCAATCACATCCCATTCGCAAGAGGTTGTGTGGTACTAATTAGTTCCTTAACTTAAACTCATATTAATTAATCACGAAAGGCAAAGCAGAAGTTGCTGCTTTCGAGTTTGGTACACGATCCAAAAACAGGCCTTGGACTTTCCCCTTTTTTTGAAAAGAAAAAAACAAATTAAAGATAAGACGAAGATTCGAAACCCAATTAAAAACTAATTGGACTGAAGCGGAGGTTTGGGTCGGATCCGACGGAATAATGCCAACCCAACACCATCCACAGCTCCCCTCACGTCTCTGTTGTCCTTTCCCACTACGGACATGAGACCGTTTCTCTGCCGACATCTGCATAAAACTTCTGTGCGGAATCCTCTTTGTGCTGGTGGAAATAGGAGCATATGGAAGATAATCTTTGAATTTTAATTTGTGTAACCAATCTCAAAGTGGGTTGTTGTTGCAATCAACCACCTTTCAGTCAAAAAATTTACTAGAAATCTGAAAATAGCCTTTAAAACTCATATTTAAGGCGCATCACTTATTTTATTATTGTTTAGATATTGTTAGGATACAAGTCAAGTACATTGAACGTGGAATTTTAAAACTTATTTTGGATTTTTAGTAAAAATATAACTAGGAGGTGGTTGATTGTAACAAATCTCACTTTAAAGATGGTTTATGTATAAATTAAAATTTAACAGTGATTTTCGTATAATTACCATGTTTCTAAGGTGGTTTCTAGGATAAAAAAAAATCATATTTGTAATTGCGATATGATACAAATACAGATACTAAATATCACATGGACCAATTTGGATAATCCAAATGCTTGCCTTAGTGTTTTACACACGTGGAATTTTTTTGCTTGACTCTAGCTTGAGAAATTTCGCTTTACTTAAACATTTTTTTAAGCACACACTCTATAAATTTATCAACTACATATGTTCTAATCGTATCAACTATTTACATGTGTATGTTTTCTTCCATTCGATTGTATCCACATTCACCTTGGCACATATAGACTATAAATCATGTATAATTTATATATGTACATCCGAAGCAAACATAGATATGACAAGTTTCATTTCTAATGCACATGATCATTTGTACATCCTAGAGTACAAATCTTATCAGTATTGCTCTGCATAGTGCCAAACAATGTGAGGCAAACGAAGGGGAGATGAAATATCCATATTGTGTTTGGATAGAATTTTATACTTCTCGCATGGAAAGTATCATACGGGACGTTCGGAATTATTGAAGAGACTAGAGACGTTACGCGTTCAAAAATTCAAAAGAATTTTTTAAAAAAAAGGAGGGGAAAAGAACCAAAGAGGGAGCAGTGCGCTGGGCTCGCTATAAAGGGGACAAGTTCGATTGCGGAGAAAAAAAGAGGCGGTTGTCGACTCCCCATTTCTCTCTCTAGCTGAAAACCCTAGCCGCTTTCTCGCTTCCCAATACAAACCCCTGGATCGTATCTGGCGATCGTTTGATCGGAGGATTGGAGATTTTGAAGGTAGTCATCTTTGTTTCTAGGGTTTCGCGGCTCGTTTTGGTTTTGATTTTAGATTTTCCTTCGTTTTCGTTGACTTTTGCTTAGGAGTGTGTTCTGCTGAGTTTACTGCGTTTTTTGTTGGTGTAGTTGACTGATTTGTTGATTTCAAGGGTTTATGATGCGATTGTGACTATTTGATTAATATTCAGGGTTTGTACTGCTGATCATCACGGGATGTGAAATTTGAATTTTTTTTTTCTCTTCATGATTTCTTAGTTAGTGGGTATCTCTATTATATGCTGGATGAAACTTGGGACCGGAGTCTGGAAATTAGTTACTCAGACATTAATCAGTTGATTTAAAGAAATTTAGGATTTTAGCATTTGTCTGGAGCTTGATTTGAGAGTTACCTTCTTCATCAGCTGTTGAATTTACTGTATTCAGAAAAGTTATTGTTTCCCCAGCGCAATTTGACATAGTTATGACCTTCAATATCCGGAATTTATATGGGAAATGGGATGCAAAGGGTACTTTATTTATACATTTAAGCATCTTCCTTGAAGTATATTTACCCTTGAATAATGTGTATTTTCTATTATTCTTAAAAACGGTTGATGATATGAGATTGAGCAATGGTTTAAGTGTCAGACTTGGATTTTTGGCATTGGATAAAATGTGACATTTTTAATAAGTTCTTTTCTAGTTTACATCCTTCCTGTGTTGATGCTGGCTTTGTTGAGTTTTTTTTATTTACGTCATAACGTGTAAGTTGAATGTAAAAGTGACCAACAGACGTTTAAGTACTTTATAATTTATTAGAGAACTTTTTTGCACTGTACAATGGTAAGGTTAGTTGGTTCAAATAGTCACCTGGATGTTCATCTCCTTTGTGGGGGTAAAACTTGTCTTTTGAGCTGTATAATTTCACTTGTTGACATCTGTTTTTCGTTTCCCTTGTGAAATGTAGAAAAGGAAATGGAACCCAATGGAGAAGGTAATCTAAAAACACCCCTTCTGAAGCACTTAGAAAATTCAACCGGTATCAATCAACAACAACCTTCTGCAAGAGGTGACAACAATACAAGAAAGGTCATGTTCAAAGTTGGGGGCATGAAATGTGCTTCTTGTGCAGTCTCCATTGAATCTGTTTTGGGAAATATGGAGGGAATCATGAATATTGGAGTGTCACCACTTCAGGGTCAGGCTGTTGTCATCTACAACCCTGAGGTTATCAATGTAAGTGTGTCATAATTGTCACCACGTTTTTTATATCTGTTAATTTGAAGTTTGAGATATTCTGTGTGTTTATATGAAGTATACGCTTCAATTAGTTGTGAAGTGAATGTATTTCCGGAGGAATTATTGACTTGGGTCTTGTTTTCTCCTTACCTTTGTTGAGGCTTTTTCCTCCTATCGTGGAGCTTTTCCTGTTTTTCACGTGAAACTGTTTAAAAGTCTACAAAAAATAGTAGCTTTCTTAAACCTACATCTGTAATTTAACTGCCTTCTGCGGCTACTTTGGCAATTATTGATCGAAGGCTGACATTTTGTTAACGACCAGTCATAAAAATAATCAGATAATCATTTAATGAGTCCTTTTAACCTAGAGTCATTACGAAACCAGCACTATTTTGATTGATAGTGTAGGGTCATGTTTTGCTTATGTATACCAAGTGTAGGATCGTGACCCTTAAGAATAGAGTGCGCTCTTATAAAAATCTGCGGAAGCTTTACACTTAAACACTAGAGGGTGAGTTTGCAAAGTATATTATAAATTGCAAAGAAAGAATGGCAATCTCAGAAAATAAACATCACAAACACAAGCATGTATACTGGTTCCACCTCCCCGGTGTACATCCAGTCCCCAAGCAAATCCCGCTTGAGATTTCCACTATGATTTTGAAACCTTACAAAATCAAAAGCAAACCTGACCAATTTGCAAGACCATGCAAATTGCAACACCAATTGACAAGACCATGCCAATTGCCACCCAATCTCTAAACTAAGAGATCAACCCTCTCAAACCCGAGAGAAATCCTTTTTGAAGCAAGAGCACAATTGATCCTATAAGCCTTGAATGTGTAGTGAAGTGCTGCAGTGGCTTAGGATTCTTTTAACTCTCTGAATATTGCCTATACAATCTCTAAGAATGATTGAAACCAAGGCAATATCAGAAACTCTCTTTTTCTAAACACTTAGCATGAAAATCTGGAAAATTAGAGAGTGAATATGCACAAAATGTTTGATCTTGCAAGTGCAAAACTTGGTGCTTGTTTTCTGATGTTTAAACCTATTTATAGCCTCTGAAATGACATAATTTTAAACCCAATTAACGTCCACAAAACAACTATAAACAATCACTTATTCAAAACCTGAAATCTGAAAAAACCGCATCTGTAGTCAACTACAAGTCATAGTAGTCGACTACACTGAGTCTAAACAGACTCTGTGAAGTCAGAAAATTACTTAGTAGTCGACTACAAGGCATAGTAGTCGACTACACTGTAAACTCAGATTCTGGAATTTTTCTGTTTAGTATTTTGACTGTAACTTTCTCATCCGATATCGGAATGAGGTGATTTAAGATTTGTTGGAAAGCTCTTGAAGAGACCTACAACTTTGGTCTTTTGAGTTTTTCCAGATTCTAATTTATAAGGGGTGTAAATAAAATGTTTTAAGACTCACTTAATATCTATAAACTCTAATGGCTAACATAGGGGATTTCTATTGTTAACCAACACACTAAGCATGTGTTAGTGTGTTCTAACACTATGTGTGTGCATGTGTGTGAGTGATCAAGGCTTGTACAAATTTCTAAGCAAAGAAAATATAAAATTACATTTTGACAATAAAGTATATCTTCTTCTTTGCTTCATTTTGCCTTGAACTCATCTATGTCTTGAGTATCTCTTTGAATATAATTGTTGATATAGCTCTGATACTGCAAAACAAATGTTAGCACATAATACACACAACATATAATATTTGTTATCATCAAAACAAACTAATCTTGGGGTCAAGATTCCTAACATTCTCCCCCTTTTTGATGATGACAAATATATGTTATTAAGATATAAAAATTTTAATCCCCCTGCATGAAATCATTAAATAAAATCTTTTACTCCCCCTGCATCAAAGCATTAAAATTTTCTATATAACTCCCCCTTTGTCATTAGCAAAAAGAAATAAACATAATTCTAATTAAAAATTTCTTTTCTTGGGTACCTTAATAAAAATATCAAGCACTTTGGTACCCTTTTATATTATATCATTAGGATTAGCCCTTAGGAATCCAAATCCACTTGGAATTTGGTTTCCATTTGTTAACATAAGTGTAATTCTTTGAATTGCAAACTTCATAAATATAAGATGAAATATAATAATTCCTATCATGAATATTCAAATTCTTAGGAATCCATATATACTTATTTTGTTTAGCATGAATATTCTTATTATTATTCTTCAAAACATAATCATTCTTTATAAAATACTTAGGAACAAATCCAATGCCAAAATGATTGTTTGAAGATTTTTGAAATGAGAGCAAATTATTCAAATTCTCTTTACTTTTATTGAATTTACTAACATTCAAACATATATCATCATATTTTAATTTAATAGAAGAAATATCTTTATCTAAAACATTAATGCGGATTTTTAAATCATTGCATTCTGATTTTAGATAAACATTCTCATTAGTCAAAATATGATTTTCTTTAAGCAAGGATTTATTTTCCTCTTTCAATTCAATTACTTGAGAATTAGAAATAGTAGAAGAATTAAAATCAGAAATTTCTTCAAGTAATCTTTTATTTTCACCTTTAAGAAAATTATGTGAAGCCTTTAATCTCAAAAATGTTTCATATAATTCATTGAAAGCATCTAATAATTCTTCATTATTGCATACCTCATCTTCTTGTGCCATGAAGCACATGTGAGCGGATTCCTCTTTTTGTTCTTTCATTTTGAATAACTCAAACCTGTGCACAAGAACAGATATTTTAGATTCTTTAACTTTATTTGTACCTTTGTGTGTTACCTCTAATGTATGCCAAATTTGATGGGCTGAATTGCAAGTAGACACGCGATTGAACTCGTTCTTGTCCAAAGCACAAAATAGTGCATTCATTGCTTTTGAGTCCAAATTCACTTTAGTCCTTTGAACAACTGACCATTCGGTATATGGAGTGGTTGGCTTTGTGAATTCGGTCTCTACAATGTTCCAAAGGTCGTAGCCAAGAGATTGGAGGTAGATCTTCATCCGACACTTCCAATAGTTGTAGTTCGTGCCATTGAATAGAGGTGGTCGCTGTGTGGAATATCCCTATTTGAATTGTGATGTATTTATTGATGTCATCTTTCACCTTGCTCTGATACCAAATGTAGGGTCATGTTTTGCTTATGTATATCAAGTGTAGGATCGTGACCCTTAAGAATAGAGTGCGCTCTTATAAAAATCTGCGGAAGCTTTACACTTAAACACTAGAGGGTGAGTTTGCAAAGTATATTATAAATTGCAAAGAAAGAATGGCAATCTCAGAAAATAAACATCACAAACACAAGCATGTATACTGGTTCCACCCTCCCAGTGTACATCCAGTCCTTAAGCAAATCCCGCTTGAGAGTTTCCACTATGATTTTGAAACCTTACAAAATCAAAAGCAAACCTGACCAATTTGCAAGACCATGCAAATTGCAACACCAATTGACAAGACCATGCCAATTGCCACCCAATCTCTAAACCAAGAGATCAACCCTCTCAAACCCGAGAGAAATCCTTTTTGAAGCAAGAACACAATTGATCCTATAAGCCTTGAATGTGTAGTGAAGTGCTGCAGTGGCTTAGGATTCTTTTAACTCTCTGAATATTGCCTATACAATCTCTAAGAATGATTGAAACCAAGGCAATATCAGAAACTCTCTTTTTCTAAACACTTAGCATGAAAATCTGGAAAATTAGAGAGTGAATATGCACAAAATGTTTGATCTTGCAAGTGCAAAACTTGGTGCTTGTTTTCTGATGTTTAAACCTATTTATAGCCTCTGAAATAACATAATTTTAAACCCAATTAACGTCCACAAAACAACTATAAACAGTCACTTATTCAAAACCTGAAATCTGAAAAAACTGCATCTGTAGTCGACTACAAGTCATAGTAGTCGACTACACTGAGTCTAAACAGACTCCGTGAAGTCAGAAAATTGCTCAGTAGTCGACTACAAGGCATAGTAGTCGACTACACTGTAAACTCAGATTCTGGAATTTTTCTGTTTAGTATTTTGACTATAACTTTCTCATCCGATATCGGAATGAGGTGATTTAAGATTTGTTGGAAAGCTCTTGAAGAGACCTACAACTTTGGTCTTTTGAGTTTTTCCAGATTCTAATTTATAAGGGGTGTAAATAAAATGTTTTAAGACTCACTTAATATCTATAAACTCTAATGGCTAACATAGGGGATTTCTATTGTTAACCAACACACTAAGCATGTGTTAGTGTGTTCTAACACTATGTGTGTGCATGTGTGTGAGTGATCAAGGCTTGTACAAATTTCTAAGCAAAGAAAATATAAAATTACATTTTGACAATAAAGTATATCTTCTTCTTTGCTTCATTTTGCCTTGAACTCATCTATGTCTTGAGTATCTCTTTGAATATAATTGTTGATATAGCTCTGATACTGCAAAACAAATGTTAGCACATAATACACACAACATATAATATTTGTTATCATCAAAACAAACTAATCTTGGGGTCAAGATTCCTAACATTCTCCCCCTTTTTGATGATGACAAATATATGTTATTAAGATATAAAAATTTTAATCCCCCTGCATGAAATGACTGTAACTTTCTCATCCGACATCGGAATGAGGTGATTTAAGATTTGTTGGAAATCTCTTGAAGAGACCTACAACTTTGATCTTTTGAGTTTTTCCAGATTCTAATTGCTAAGGGGTGTAAATGAAATGTTTTAAGACTCACCCAATATTTATAAACTCTAATGGCTAACATAGGGGATTTCTATTGTTAACCAACACATTAAGCATGTGTTAGTGTGTTCTAACACTATGTGTGTGCATGTTTGTGAGTGATCAAGGCTTGTACAAATTTCTAAGCAAAGAAAATATAAAATTACATTTTGACAATAAAGTATATTTTTTTCTTTGCTTCATTTTGCCTTGAACTCATCTATGTCTTGAGTATCTCTTTGAAAATAATTGTTGATATAGCTCTGATACTACAAAACAAATGTTAACACATAATACACACAATATATAATATTTGTTATCATCAAAATAAACTAATCTTGTGGTCAAGATTCCTAACAGATAGCAGGGTGGGTTATTGTTTCACTCCTGTCATTATATGTTATAGTTAATTTCCAGAAGATATATTACCATTTCCTGTCTCTATACATTTTTTGAGGAAATTCCTGTCTCTTAACTGAAAAATGATGTTTACGCCAAATATCTCTCAGGCACAAACAATAAAAGAATCCATTGAAGACTTGGGCTATCAGGTTGATGAATTTCCCGATCAAAATATCGCAGTTTGCCGATTGAGAATTAAAGGAATGGCTTGTACCAGTTGTTCTGAAGCTGTAGAACGAGCTCTTAGTATGGTCAATGGAGTTAAAAAGGCCATTGTCGGACTTGCACTAGAAGAAGCCAAGATCCACTATGATCCTAATGCAACCACTACTAGTCACCTCATGGAGGCCATTGAAGATGCTGGTTTTGGTTCTGAACTCATTAGTTCAGGAGATAGTGCCAACAAGGTGCATCTAAAGCTTGAAGGCCTCGCTTCTCCAAAAGATGCCATTCTCATTCAGTCATCTCTTGAAGCAATTGCAGGTGTTAATCATGTAGAAATGGATCTAGCAGGTTCAAAAGTCACCATTTCCTATGACCCTGATTTCACTGGTCCGAGGTCACTAATACAATGCATTCAAGAAGCTGGCCAAAGCCCTGGTTTTTACCATGCAAGCTTGTACACTCCTCCAAGACGTAGAGATATGGACCAGCAGGAAGAAACTAGAATCTACAGGAACCAGTTCCTTTGGAGCTGCCTGTTCTCAGTTCCTGTGGTTATGTTCTCAATGGTACTTCCGATGATTTCTCCATACGGAGATTGGTTGAATAATAAGCTATACAACAATCTAACCATTGGGATGGTACTAAGATGCATCCTTTGCACGCCTGTGCAGTTTGTAATTGGTTGGAGGTAAAATCCTGAATATCTTATCGCTACTATTATGTTCATAGTATTTTGATTCTTCTGCTATCCTTTCATAGCAGTATTAGATATACCCTAGAACCTGGAAATACTAATGCCAAGAGGCCACATATATCCCTTGTGGGTGTTAGTCATCAGCTGATATGTTTTGTTAATGGCCTGGTAATGGTGTTTTTCTCCTTTTAATTATTACCATGTTTCGTCCACAATCAAACATTATGATTTTCACTTTACCTCTTTCACCATACATTATATTTGCTATAAAAATCCTATTTATCTTCCCTCTTCATATAAACCCTTTTTAAAAGTATAATAAGTCTGAAGCTCCCTTTTATCTGAACATTTCATTACAAATTTTTATTTTTGTACTCCAAGTTTTCTTCTGGTTTTATCTCTTCCGGTTCAACCATAGTTGTTTGAGTAAAAATGTGGAATTTACTGAAGGCTTGGCATCAGGCTGGCAGCTACATGTGATAGTCAATCTTTAGAAGTCCCTCCCCCCCTTCCTGTATTTGTCTCTTCTCCTTCTTCTTCTTCTTCTTGTTGATGTACATCCTTTGCATTCAGGGCGAGAGTTATGCTCCCTGGTTGATGACATCATATAAGGGAACGGCTTGACTTTGACTCTGAATACAAAATCTGCTTATATGTGTTTACTGTGTCTATGCATTAAGAATATATCCCAAAGTATGACTTACTTCAGACTTTTTAATGCAGACAGATGCCATATTGTTTTCAAAATTAAATGTCATGTTGACTTTAAATGGTCTCCTAGACTGATTATCTCATGGTTGCGTCTGTGGTGATTGATTCAGATTCTACGTGGGATCTTATCGTGCACTAAGAAGAGGCTCCTCTAACATGGATGTTCTTGTCGCAATGGGAACTAATGCTGCTTATCTCTACTCTGTATATATCGTGATCAAAGCTTTAACCTCTAATTCATTTGAAGGACAAGATTTTTTTGAAACTAGTGCCATGTTGATATCATTTATTCTATTGGGTAAATATTTGGAGGTGATCGCAAAAGGGAAGACATCAGATGCTTTGTCAAAGCTTACGGATCTTGCTCCTGAAACAGCTTTTCTGCTTACTCTAGATGTGGAAGGGAATGTCATATCAGAGAAGGAAATCAGTACTCAATTGTTACAAAGAAATGATGTAATTAAGATAATGCCAGGAGCCAAAGTATCAGTTGATGGAGTTGTTATAAGGGGTCAGAGTCATGTGAATGAGAGCATGATCACTGGAGAATCAAGGGCTGTTGCGAAAAGACCAGGAGATAAGGTACTGCTACTAATATCATAGCTTCGGGATTTGTTGCATTTCAGTGACTATCTGAGTGCTAATGCATCATTTTGTTTAAATATTATAAATAGGTTATTGGTGGTACAGTGAATGAGAATGGATTTATACTAGTTAAGGCTACTCATGTTGGGTCAGAGACTGCTTTATCTCAGATAGTTCAGCTGGTGGAAGCTGCTCAACTTGCAAGGGCGCCTGTTCAGAAACTGGCAGATAAAATTTCCAGATTCTTTGTCCCAACTGTAAGTGTTTCCTTCATCTATTTACTGTTGAGATCTTTTGATGAAATTATGGTCATTATTCACCCAGTAAATCTGAAGAACATAATCTAGCTGGTGAAGTCCCCAGTCAATATCATTGATTCAGTAGCTGGATATCACTGGTGCAGGGAATAATTGGTAAATTGAAAATGCAGTTAAATAATGTGAAATTAAAAATATTTCTTTTGCAAGTGACATAGTACATCTATATTAGCATGTAAGTCAAATAAAATGTTTGTTTGCAAACAATTTATTAAAAAGCTAGAAAAAGCCGATGTGACAATATTATTTATTTATTTATTCATTAAATTGTATTATATTAATTTAAAATTTTTTGTTTGCAGTCAGTAAATATTGTGTTTGCATATCGGTATCTTAAAGAGAGTAACAGGGTTAATTTTGTTGTAATTTTTAGGGTTTTTACATGAAATCACCTTAATTTTAGACCAAATTAATACTTGCTGCCTTTGTTTTTACTAGGAGAGATACACGTGCATTGCACGTGGTTATTTGTTAACTTGGTTGTAAAAATGTTTCTTTTAAATCTCAACCTGATGATGTAATATTATCTGTGAACTTTCTTAATACTTACATTTATGTACCTTCAGCTTTCATTTTATGTGTCGTTGTAACCATAAGCAATGTGAGCTACAAATTATTGGAAAAGATTATTTGCTTATAAACCATGAGCAACGTAAGCTACACATTATTTGAAAAGATTATTCACTCATATAGGTATAGCAATCAATTTCTTCAATGCCTCAAATATAACAATAAGAGATGACGTAAAATTCTTATGAAGTAAAAAATAAAAGGGAAGAAAAATCTTCTATCTTAATCCCTAATGACTGTAGAATAAGAATCTTATGAAGTAAAAAATAAAAGGGAAGAAAAATCTTCTATCTTAATCCCTAATGACTGTAGAATAAGAAAACCTATCATCATTTAAGGGAAGAAAAATCTTCTATCTTAATCCCTAATGACTGTAGAATAAGAAAACCTATCATCATTTAAGAAAATCTCTCCATAAGTTTGCAAAGATAATCACATTGAACTATTAGGTTGCTCAATTCTTATTATTTTAAAATTAATTCATCAAATTATTAAAATAGCTACTACATCCGCAATTCTTAAGTTATTTTGATATTAGCTTCTCCAATCAAGAGTAAAAAAAGCAATTAGAGGGAAATTAGTCTCTCAAATTGCTAATTATACCATTAATTTGAATGACTAATTTCAAATAACTTAAGATTGAGGTACCTAACAATAATAATTTCAATGCTTTAATGGACTAATTTCAAACTATGAAAGGTTTAAGGGACTACTACAAAAAATACTTCAATCAATTAATTTTTGTTGATAATTAACTAATTCCATAATTTGGTATCAATCAATTGGTTAATATTTACACATGCAATGCATATTATGTTTACAATGCTAATGTGCTCTAAGTATCTTTCTATTCTTTAGTTGTTTACCAATTCTAATTAGATAAATTTTTTATTATTGGTTTTGAATGGAGAGAGATTTAATTCGGAAGTTTAAGCTTCCTTATACTCTTTAGTTGTCAACCAATTCTAATTAGATCAATTTTTTATTAATTAGTTTTGAATGAAATGAGCTTTAATTCAGAAGTTTAATTTTAAGTTAATAGCTTTAGTTGATAACCAATTATAATTAGGATAAGAATGTTAATATTAAAAAGGATTAGGGATAAAATTGACCAATAAAATTTTTTCAAGAACTCCCACTTTTAAAGGGAGTATGATATGATATGATGTAAACCACCTATATTTGCTCATCTTCTCAATGTCACACAAAATGCTAAATCTTGTTCAAAAGAAATGTGAAATACCCATTATGCCTTCATCTTAAACAAGTGAACTTCACGTGTTTCCCAATTAATTATAAACTTAAGCATTTTTTAGATATTAGTCCTATTTTGAAATTAGCCTCAAATCCCCTTACCCCTCTTCTTTCTCTCTCAAATGACCATGGATTTCAAAACCCAAATCTACAAACCCTAACCTAATCCCCAAACCCTAATCTTATCTCCCCTCAATCTTCCCTCCCTCTATCACGCCCTCCAATTTATAAACAAGACTCTCCCTCAATCCTCCCCCAAACCCTAATCTCACCTCTCCTTAATCTTCTCCCCCTCCCACCCTCCAATCCACAAACCCTAGCTAAGGAGCAAGATATTGATGATCCCCACCTCCCCACAACCCTCTCCGGTGAGGAGGATGTCCCACAACCCTCTTCGGTGAGGAGAATGTCGATTTCTAATTTTAAAATATGATAGATTTGTGGGGTTAATACCAAATTATAAAAGATTTAAGGGACTAATATTGAAAAAAACTCCTTATTTTTTATAATTAAATAGGACACGTGGTTTTCATGTGCTTGGGTGAGGGTATTTTTGGAATCACTTCTTTTTCAACAGAAAAGTCGATTAGACGTGACATTGAGAAGATGTAAGCAAATATAAGTGGTTTACATTAAAAAAGGTGGTAAGTATCAATTTAGACTAAAATTAAGGTAGTTTTTGTCACCCGAAAATCTTAAAAAGGGAAAAAAGTGAGTGGGCCCCGCTAAATAATTCGCATTAAAAGTAGCTGCATATTTTAAAATGAGGAAAAGTGCACAGTAAAATAATATTAGAAAATTAATGCATATTGATTTCAACTGCATATAAATAGTCCCAAACTCTTCAAGAAAAATCTCTCTCAGAAACAACTCCTTATATAGAAGAGAGAGAAATAGAGAGAGTTTCTCCTTGTAAAGAGAGATTGTAACTCCAAAGTTTCTCTTCATAGTAGATTTTTCTATTCTTGCTCGTGGTTTTTACCCCAAATTCATTTAGGGGGTTTTCCACATAAATCTCTGTGTTATTATTATTATTTTTGTTATGGTGTTCACTCACCCAACATACAGGTATTTGTAAAATGATACAATAAGAGTTCTAGCAAAATAACCTCAAACCAACAAAAGCCTCGATCCCGTCGACTCATCAAGTTGACCTTCTCTCATGGCGACACGACAGGCGGGGTCAGTTGACCCTATCGCCGAGGGCGACCCACTTAGGGCACTCGACCACTCACTGGGCAATTCTCGGAGACGATTTGAGGGACATTCCCTGTTGTCGACTAAGTTAAGGACTCGGACTAGGCCTCAAGCCTCTCCCCCAGAGCATATATCAACATTTCAGTCCATGTTGGATAAACCTTGTCCAGATTTTAGCCTAATGATCTCCTTGACTTGTCAGCTGCCCACGTACCTCCACGACTTGTCAATCACTTCCCGAAAAATACGGAGACACCCTATCCTATGCCGAAGTGATTTCCCCTCCAGTCGTCAGTCGACACATGTAAAGCGAGGGACGATTCAGTATGTCCACGTGTCTTCTGCTACACCATCAACTATTTTTCGAAAAATACGGAGACACTCTCTCCCGTGTCGAAGTGACTTTCTCTTCAATCACCAGCCGACACATGTAGAGCAAAAGACAACTCATCTTCCAGCTCACACTTTGTCACCGTTATTTTTTATGCCCGAAGTGACCAATTTGCCATTGACGTCCTCTTTATATACAGATGCCATTCATCATAGCTAAAGGAGGACATGTTCGCAATCTAAAACCCCCCAAAAAGCATACATGACACAAAAACAAAAACACACAGTTCTTTGTCAAGACAGAGGAGCTCACTTAGATCCTCTGGGCAAAGATTGATACGTGTGTATCTTCTCTTCAGAACTTAGCGATCCTCATGGGAGCTTGAGGATAGATGATTCTCATGATAACTTGAGAATAGAGGTGTAAAACAATACAGTGGAACACAAGTTGAAGGGTGGAACGAGACGGCGAATCGAAGAATTAAAGCATCCAGTTTTCAGCCCGTGAGTCGACTCATACATGTACATGAGTCGACTCATTAGGTTGAGTCGACTCATGTCTGTCATGAGTTGACTCACGAAACCCAATCGTTTTGTTAGAAGTTTCTGACCAATTGACTCATGACTGTCATGAGTCGACCCATGTGTCATGAGTCGACTCATATATGCACATGAGTCGACTCATCGATGGTTTCCTGGTTCGTTTGGGTTTCTGTTTGTACGAATTCTTGTAGGGTTTAGGTTTGATTATTTACTACTTTACCATCCACGTTGTTACACCTATATAAGGGATTGTCTAGGGTTTCTAATCGATCAGATGTAATCAAGAGAGATTAGATTGTATTTTGAGAGTTGAGAGAGATTGTTCCTCAATTCTAATGAGATTGTGAGAGATTGTAAACTATTTAATTCTCATAATTAATCTAGAGAAGGGATTTTTCTTCGTCACATACTGAATTATTCTTATGTTTCTGTCATTCTCTTTTCAACTCATCTTTAATAATTCTGCGATCAAAGGTGCTCGCACGACGACTCGTATCAGAGATATTATCACTTCAAGAATCGTATTGGTTCCTGACCTTCCCATTTCCCACTCGAGTTTCACTAACTTGATCGTCGGAGGAACCACGGGGGAACCAATCCCCGTCCTCTTACGGGTTCTTATCAGTGTAACGTGGACATCAATCCCCCGTTCAAGACCTAGGTATAAAGTCAAAGAAGGAAGCGGTCCCTTCATCACTCTCCCTTACCACGTCCCGACGAGGACTCGAGGGAAACCAATCCAGTTCCGGGCCAGAATCAATCCTAGCCTGGATCTAATTGGCTGTGTGATATTTAACATTAACAGTTTGGCGCTCACCGTGAGGTCCTCTTTTTTTTTAAGACATGCCAAGTTCTGAACAAGGGTCCGATTCTACTCACCCTGAAGAACAATATCGGAGTTGCATTATCCAAGCTAAATGAAGTCAGAAGTTGTATCATTCAAGCTGAGGGTTAGATTTGACTAAGAGGAGCCAACGTAGGTGTAGTCCTCGAAGGCCTCAGCGACGTATCTGGGGAGTGTTTGCCAAGCATACCATATGCTAGATGGTAGAATGACCTTCAGCCCCTTTGAAAACCCTCCAAAAGAAGACACACCATAAAAATGGTTGTCTTTCTTAAAAAGCAACCCTTGGCTTCTAATCGTCATCATAGAATAACTTTGGCCAGAACATAGGATCTGATCAGGCCAAATATCACTTAAGTTCCAACTGGCAATAGCTCATATAAGCATAGGAGCAGTGATTAAGTCTGTGATAGACGCCTTAGACAATGATGACTTTTTGAAGGGAACTCCCATATATCAAAGATGAGATTGCGGGAAAAACTTAGGGCTTGTTAGCTGATTGTCTTCTCAAGAATAATAACCTTGACCCTTCAATTGACGCCTGCATCACTAAAGTTACCTAAGCTCTGATCGTCTAAGCATGCGATCTGCATGATCCCCATAAAGGAGAGTTCTCCATTCACATCATGGTCCAATCCCTAGTACTCCCTAAGCTCATTCGAGAAAACTGTTATGGTTGTCATTTTTAGGGAGTACAACACCGGCTGGTGGATTCTCTTTCCAAGAGAATTTCTATCACAAAAGGTACCATGTAGCTTCTGGTCATGCCCCCAACCCTCACGAACCCGACTTGGGTAACGTTATTTAACATGATTCGTGACGTCTGGGCAGTTCCTTTTGCTAAAAGTCGGCATGCTAACCATCTGCCTTCAAGGTCTTACTGAAGATTCAGGCTTAAAAGGAACCTTGGCTGATGAGATGGCAAATAGAGTTTCAACTCCTCTTCATTTATCATTGAACAGTCTGCTATAAAAAGGAAAAAAAGCAAGCAAAATCTAACTAAAGAGGTTCTATACTGGCAGCCTTATCCGTTACAAAACTGCCTTTGTGAAACAGAGACAAAGCAAGATCACAAGTGGTTCAACCCCCTTTTGAGCACCAAATGCCTACAATGGATATTTTTCATGATCATGTAAATTTCAGAACTGGTAAAATTTTATTAAATATGAATTAACTCATATCTCGTAGGGATCAAGGCTTCACTATGGCTGAAGACCTATGCACTCCTGGAATAAACCTAAGGCACAACCCTTTGGTCGACTCTCATAGTTATCTCTCGGCCTTAGGGGAAGGAAAGACTTAGTCGACTTTCTCGAGCCTAGGCGTTCGACTTTCAAGTCGGATTTATAAGTCCTTGGTACCTTATCAGGAATAAACCCAATGCACAACCCTTTGACCGACTTCCACATTCATCTCTCGACCTTAGGGGAATGAAATACCTAGTCGATTCTCTCGAGCCTAGACATTCGACTTCCGAGTCGAATTCCAAACCTTTGGTACCTCATCAGGAATAAACCCAATGCATAATCCTTTGACCGACTCCCACATTCATCTCTCAGTCTTAGGGGAAGGAAAGACCTAGTCAACTCTCTCGAGCTTGGGCGTTCGACTTCCGAGTCGAATTTCAAACCTTTGGTACCTCATTAGGAATAAACCTAAGGTACAACCCTTTGGCTGATTCCCACAGTCATCTCTCAGTCTTAGGAGAAGGAAAGACCTAGTCGACTCTCTCGAGCCTAGGCATTCGACTTCTGAGTCGGATTTTCAAGCCATTGGTACCTTATCAGGAATAAACCCAACGTACAACCTTATGGTTGACTCCTACAGTCGTCATTCGACCATACGAAGATTATGAAGACCTAGGCATCTAGGTAAGAGCTAGGCATCCAACCTCAGGATTGTCATTCTGTCAAAAAAGGTATTCATAAATCTAAGATATGAATATTAAGTGTATGACAAATACTTAATTGATCTAAAAAGTTAAGCAGTCATCTGTCAAGTTTTGGTCAATTGAATGCTCAGCCAAACCAAGGTATTAGGTGAACTAGTTATCATAAGTCCCCAGCACGGATCAACACATTATAATTAACTCACTTCAGCCAATATTTCAGACAAAAGCAAAGCTACAAAGCTAAAAGAATATAAACAATGAAGGCAAGCTCAAGAATGGAGACAAAAGGTAATTTTCATTCAATAAGAGTAAACTTCATTACAAACTTCTCTATAAAAAAAAGAGAGAAGAGAGATATGTAGGTCTTCAAAGCTCTCGACCAGATTCGGGAGTTGGACTTAACGGTCCTCGGGTGGTAGCAGTTGTAGAAGATTCCCCAGGAGCTCCAGCAACAAAGTCGACTTCATTGTCACTCGTTGATAAATCCAACCCGTCTCCATTTTTCTCGACATCTTTTAACAAATCGAGACAGCAGGAAACACAGAGAGGATAGAAGCGATCTAGAGTAGGATGAGAGTTGCGAGGCACTAGAGAAGCGAAGTAGTCGATCCTGGCCTTACATGCTAGGGCCACGTCGGTTTTTTCTATAGAATCATGGCGCCAATCATCGACTACCTTCTTTTTATACTGCTCTGAATCCAAATAAACGAGTTTATCCTCTAGTTTTTTGATAAGGGCTGTGGACGCCTAAAGCTTCAATTACAGCTCTTCGAAGTTCCTCTTCTTCTTTTCGAGAGATAGACGACTTGATTGAGCCTCTGTCTCAGCCGTCGTCTTGCGATGCTTCTCGGACTCGACCTCCGCCTGTAGATGAACCATCTCCCTTTGAAGGTCGTCAATGGTCCCCACCTGCTTGGAGAACTAGATTCGAAAGCTCTTGAGGAGCTCTTTCTTCTCATTCAGACTCCGGCGCCAAACGTCTTCTTTATGAGCTAACTCGGCCTCCAAGACAGTGATCCTCTTCTCTATCTTTTCCTTAGTCGACTTCTCCTTAGTCAGCCCTGCTTGGCATTCTAGGGAACGCTCAAGTCGATTGAATAGGGCATGCTCTAACAGTCTCCCGAGCCAAACAAGCCTGGAGAGCTTAGTGTATGCCAACACTTGGCATATCCTCCAAAATCCTCCTGTCAGCACCATTTTTCATCTGGCCTGACGGAGTTTCAGCTCTCCCCTTGATGCCGTCGTCCACCCCAATCGGCTCATTGCCAGGACGACGAGACGTCTCAGAAATAGTGCTGGGGCCGACGACATCCTCCTCGACCGCTAAGACCGTTATCTCCCTGTCAGGAGAAGACTCGTCTATCCGTCCTATATTTTCCAAGCGGTTAAGCTGATTTACCAACGGACATGTTCCAGTTGGTTGGGGCCCCTAACCGGCACGATTGGGCGTCGTTTCTCGACGCTTGTCCTCCCCGTCAATTCAGATATAATTTTAGTGGCTTGAGGTATCAAGACAGCCACCTCCTCAACACTGAAGGCCCTCCTCAGCTTTTTATGGTGCCTGGCAGTGGAACTCAACCCCCGGTCCTTGCATTCCTCTTGCGATTTTCCGCCAACAGAGGAACAGGGCTCGTCCTTATTTGGAAGCCAATGGAAAACAAAATCATAGATATGCCCGTCGTTTGGAGAGACACGTCATCAAATAGAACATCGCTCTCTCGTGGCCCGACATAAGAACAGATCTTTTTCAGATCCATCATCTCGGAATCACTAAGGGTAACTGGCCTTAAAACGTCTTCATTCGCCTCCGACCAGTTCGAGCAGGCGAGGATGTTATCGCCACCATAAACCCACACAAATCGCCTCCTCCAGTCCTCATCCAATTTTAAAAAATCTGAGACAACTTGGAACTCGCTACGAGAAGGAGTAATGCAGATCCTTCTCAGTCGACCCCACGTTGATCAAATGCCCAAGCAATCTCAAGCTTGGTTGGACTTCAACACGATGGCAATGACGATGAAAGCCATCAGAATCCCCACTACGTTCGGATAGAACTGGGAAGGGGAGACTCCTAGAGCGGTGCACGTCCTTGATAAAAGGGTACAAGGGCAGCCGTAAGCCATGCTCCAAGTGGGCCAGATACAGCGACACTCGATCCTCGCCATGGTAATATACTGGCTCACTCATCTCTGGCGCCGCCAATGCAAGAGTCCGAGGGATATTGTATTGATCATATAACCCCATCAGATTATCTATGTGGACCTTCAAGCGGATAAGCAGAAGAACAGTGAGTCTCTCCTCACTACGGCTAGAGTTTGAAACTTGAGAGGCCATGGAAGATTTTTTCTTAAAAATATTTGGAGGAATATCAGGAATTTGTCAAAGTGAAGGTTCGTAAAAGAATTATCTTAACATTAAGAGGCTATTTATAAGCTTTCAAAGAAGAATATAGAGAACTTTCAAAGGACGTAGTGATTTTCGAGGCAACCAGGCCTGATCTACTTCGGAATCTGAAGCGATTCACTCGAAACACGAAACACCACCCTTATTTAATGTCCCACGTCCCATTACTCAAAAAACGAAAGATCCTCCATTATATCCATGACACTTCATTTCTTAAAAAGACGGTTCAGATCTTTGATAACGTCAGCCCTGAAAAGCAGAGTCAACAATGGATGTTCGATAAAGACTTCTTATTTTTTCGTTCTCAGCAGGCTTGTATTGACCAGACCATATTTTATTTCTGTCGAAGCCGACTGAAAGTCGACTCTAAACAAAAAGGGCTAATTGTTATGATGTTCACTCACCCAAGATACAAGCATTTGTTTAATGATACAATAAGAATCCTATCAAAATAACCTCAAACCTACTTAGGTGGCCCAAGCCTAACAAAGGCTTCGACCCCGTCGGCTCATCAAGTCGATCTTCTCTCATGACGACATGAAAGGCGGGATCAGTCAATCCTATCGCCGAGGGCGACCCACTTAGGGCACTCGACCATTCCCTGGGTAATTCTCGAAGGCGACTTGAGGGACATTCCCTACTGTCGACTAAGTTAAGGACTCGGTCCAGACCTTAAGCCTTTTCCCCAGAGCATATGTCAACATTTCAGTCCATGTCGGATAAACATTATCCACATTTTAGCCTAATGATCTCTGTGACTTGTCACCTGCCCACGTGCCTCCATGACTTGTCAATCACTTCCTGAAAAATACGGAGACACCCTCTTCTATGTCGAAGTGATTTCACCTGCAGTCGCCAGTCGACACCTCTAAAGCGAGGGACGATTCAGTATGCCAACGTGCCTTCAGTTACACTATTAATCACTTCCCAAAAAATACGGAGACACACTCTCCCGTGCTGAAATGACTTCCCCTCCAGTCGCTAGCCGACATATGTAGAGTAAAGGACTATTCACCTTCCAGCTCACACTTTGTCACTGTCATTTTCATGACCGAAGTGACTAATTTGCCATTGACGTCCTCTGTATATACAGATGCTATTCACCATATCTAAAGGAGGGCAAGTTCGCAATCTAAAACCCCCTAAAAAGCATATATGACACAAAAACAAGAACACACAGTTCTTTGTCTAGATAGAGGAGCTCACTTAGATCCTCTGGACAGAGACACTGTCACTTCAAGAACCGTATTGGTTCCTGACTTTCTCCTTTCCCACTCAAGTTTTACTAACTTGACCGTCGGAGGAACCACGGGGAAACTGGTCCCCGCCCTCTTACGGGTTCTTCTTATCTGTGTAGCGTGGACATTAATCTCCCGTTCAAGAACTAGGCATAACGTCGAAGAAGGAAGCGGTCCCTCCATCCCTCTCCCTTATCACATCCCGACGAGGACTCGAGGGAAACCGATCCAGTTCCGGACCAGAATCAATCCTAGCATGGATCCAATTGGCTGTGTGATATTTAACATTAACAATTTTCACACTACTATTCGCTGAGACCCTGCTCTATTAGGTACTGAGTTTGTCCCAACAAGTGGTATAAGAACCTAATTTAGGGTACGTGTATCTACTTATCGTATGTTCTGTGGTTACCACCAAAGGTGAATCCTTCATAAAATAAGTTGGATTATTATTTACCATTTGAAGGTGTCGTGTACTATTCACAAGTATAGTACTATTCACAAATACGATACTAGTCATAATTATGATACTATTTACGGATACGGTTACTATTTATAAATATAGTTATTGTTTACGTGAAATAGTAAGAAGTTACTGTTCGTGGTAGAAACAATGACTATGAAATTCAAGATTGAGAAATTCAACGAGAGTAATTTCTCACTATGGAAGTTAAAGATAAAGACTATCTTGAGAAAAGTAATTGCCTAGCGGCCATCAGTGCAAGGCCAGATGACATCATAGATGATAAAAAGTAAAACAAAATGAATGAAAATTTTATTGTAAATCTCCATCTAGCATTAGCAAATGGGGTGATGTCAAGCATAGAGGAGAAGAAGACAACAAAGAAGATATGGGATACTCTAACAAAGCTATATGAGGTAAAATCCCTGCACAATAAAATCTTCTTAAAAATGAAACTTTACACTCTGAGGATGGCGGAATCTACCACATTAACACCCTAAACACACTGTTCTCTCATCTGATAACGTTGGGACATACAATCAGTGTGAATAAATGTGCAGAACTTCTACTTCAGAGTCTACCTGATTCGTATGATCAGCTCATCATCAACCTAACAAACAACGTCCTCACGGACAATCTAGTATTCGATAACGTTGCAGCCGTTGTTTTGGAAGAAGAAAATTGGTGCAAGAACAAGGAAGACATGCAGACAAGTTCGCAACAAGCGGTGGTCTTATCGGTAACGAGAGGAAGATCAACGGAACGTGGCTCCAGTGAGAGTCATACCCATAGTAGATCAAAATTAAGAAATAAGAAGACTATAAAATGCTACAATTGTGATAAAGAGGGCACGTGAAATCGGAGTGTTGACACAATAAGAAGAGTAGAGATAAAAAGTCTTCAGAGCCATCAACATCTTAAGGATGTGAGCATGTCAGATGATGATAAAATTTTATACAGTGGAGCAATCACTGTTAATGAAGGCAGAAAGAGGTTTGCTGATATCTGACTTCTAGATTCAGCAGCCTTCTGACACATGATCTCCCGGAGAGAATGGTTTCACAAATATGAAACTATCTTAGGAGGATGTGTATTCATGGGCAATGATCATGCCTTAGAGATTTTTGGTATTGACACTATCAAAATCAAAATGTTTAATGATACAATACGCACCACTCAAGATGTGCGACATGTGAAGGGCTTGAAGAAAAATCTACTGTCTTTAGAACAATTAGATGAGCTCGGGTGCAAGACTCATAGAAAACGGGATGATGAAGATTGTTAGAGGGACGCTTATTGTAATAAAAAAAGAAAAGATACCTACAAATCTATACATGCTCAAGGGAGAAACTCTGCAGGAAGCTGATTCATGTGTGGCATCAACCAACCGTGAAGAAGAACAAATCATGTATAGATTTGAAGATTCTTTCCGATCAGAAGCTGTTTCCTGGACTTAATTCGGTAGCTCTTTCTTTCTACGTGCATTATGTTACAAGTAAGCAGCATCGACTGAAGTTTAACACATCGAGTTCTAGAAGCAATGTTATTCTAAAACTGGTTCATTCTGATGTATGGCAAGCAATAGTTACATTCATGAGAGGAGCAAAGTACTTTGTGTTCTTTATTGATGATTACTCCAGGAGATGTTGGGTGTATCCTATTCAAGAAGAAGGTGGATGTGTTCTTAATCTTTAAAGCCTACAAGCGCGAGTCGAGCTTGAATCGGAAAAAAAGATCAAGTGCTTGAGGTCAGATAATGGAGTAGAATACACAGACAGTAAATTTCTTATATTCTGCAAGCAAAAGGGCATCAAAAGACAATTCAGTATTGTTTATACTCAACAAAATAAAGTGACGGAGCGGATGAACTATGTTGGAAAGAACAAGTGTAATGTTGGCAATTGCAAATCTAAATAAAGTTTTTTGGACGAAAGCAATAAAAACCGCCTATTATGTGATGAATCGATCTCCATCAACTGTAATACAATTAACGACGCCGATAGAGATGTGGACTGGTAAGCTAGCTGATTATTGTAACCTCCATATGTGTTTGCACTTGTTGGCGGAGCTGTAAGCTGGATTTTAAAATTACAGTCAGTTGTGACTACTTCAACAATAAAAGCAGAATATGTAACAGCTACACAAGCTAGTAAAGAAGCGATGTGGTTGAAGATGGTGCTGGAGGAACTCGGGCATGAACAAAAGAAGATTTTTCTATTTTGTGACCGTGAGAGTGCTTTGCATTTAGCAAGATATTTAGCTTTTCATTCAAAGACAAAACACATTCGAGTTCAGTACAATTTCGTTTGTGAGAAAGTGGAAAAAGGAACAATGTATATGCAGAAAATTCACATCAAAGACAACCTAACAGATTTTTTTGACAAAAACAGTCAATACTGACAAATTTATTTGGTGTCGATCCTCTTGTGATCTGTCGAAAACATAAGCAACATGAAGATGGCAAGATAGAAAGAATGGTGTGAAGATATGATTGGTACTCAATCAAATCTTCAAGTGAGAGATTGTCAGTCGAAAATCTTGAAAAAGAAAAAAGGTGAGTGAGCATCGCTAAATAATTCGCACTGAAAGCAGCCGCATATTTTGAAATGAGGAAAAGTGTATAGTAAAATAATATTATAAAATTAGTGCATAGTGATTTCAGTTGCCTAAAATAGGCCTAAAACTCTTCAAGAAAAATCTATCCTAGAAACAACTCCTCATATAGAAGAGTGAGAAAAAAAATAGAGAGTTTTTTCTTGTAAAGAGATATTGTAACTTCAAAGTTTCTCCTCATAATGAATTCTTCTATTCTTGCCCGTGGTTTTTACCTCAAATTTATTTACGGGGTTTTCCACGTAAATCTGTGTGTTCTTTTAATTACTTCCACATTACTATTCGCTGAAACTCTGCTCTATTGGGTCCTGGGTTTGCCCCAATAGTTTTTACGTAAAAACCTTCTTTTTTACGGAAAGGAGGCAAGCAAATTTTTTCATATTATTCTAGTAAATATACAACTGTTAAACAAGTAGTAAGTAATATGGAGGAATTGCTGTTGCATAATTATAAACAAACAAGTTTTGGGTAAGGTTTTAGTTCTAGCAAATCCTAAATTAAAGTAATTTTTTCTTGCATCCATCTGGTGAAGCTTTTTCCTCTAAATGATTCAGATTATACCTTTAGTTTTTTTTTTTTTTTTTTTTTTTTTTTGTTTTTTTTTTTTTTTTTTTTTTTTGCTTGCATTCTCTGACGCCCATTTTCAATCTTTTACAGGTGATATTGATGGCATTTATTACTTGGCTTGCATGGTTTATCCCAGGAGAAGCTCATCTCTACCCAAGGAGATGGATTCCAAAGGCTATGGATAGGTTCGAGCTAGCTCTGCAGTTTGGGATTTCAGTACTGGTAGTTGCCTGCCCTTGTGCTCTAGGACTAGCAACCCCTACTGCCGTCATGGTTGCCACTGGAAAAGGAGCATCTCAAGGTGTCCTTATCAAGGGTGGGAATGCACTGGAGAAGGCTCACAAGGCAAGTAGAAGATTGCTTCTATTTATTTGTACTGTAGTTAAACTGAACGTATCATTCTGATAACTGTGTTGCCCTAGGGTTTTTTTTTCCTTCCTGTATTAATAGTTGGACTTTGACACAGGTGAATACTGTCATATTCGACAAGACCGGAACTTTGACCATTGGGAAACCTTCTGTAGTTCATACAATGCTATTCTCAAAGATCCCGTTGCAGGAGTTATGTGATTTGGCTGGTGCAGCAGAGGTGAGCATTCAACTAAGATGTTTCCTTTACTACTTTTGGTCATTTCTAAAATTAATTAGGCATGGATATGTTAGAGCAGTAAAGTATTTTGGTAATGTGCTAACCAAATAATGGTTAACCTGACCTGATTATCTGAAGTCAATTATATGGATCTAGTGCTGAAAAAGAACTTGCTGGTCTTGGTTGGGTATGAGAAATTTTGACTCAAAAAGTGATCTAGCTAACATTGATCTTACATGTGTAACAGATAATTTAGCATAAAAATTTTCCGCACATTTTGACGTATAACTTTTATCTAACGTTATTAAGATAATCAGGTCATTTAGTTGGTATCTTGCTATGGAAATCAAAATTAAATGAAGGCAGAGAATATGAGAAATAACTTTATTCTGTCAATCTTTGTGTCGAAAACAACGCCTCAGTCTCATTATGTAAGAGTAATTTTTCTAAATGGTTTTGCCGAGGATATTAAACTGAAAGTTAAGTTCAAACAAGTCGGTTGCAAATGATACTTTAAATTGTATTCTATTGAACTATAACCTTCTAT
>NC_033798.1:119456725-119528860 GCF_001876935.1 Asparagus officinalis | reverse complement strand
AGCACCCTTTAGCAAAGGCCATAGCTGAGCACATGAAGAAGCTACATGAGCAATATGGATCGCACAATGATCGCATTGTAGAAGCAAGAGAATTTGAGGTGCACTCTGGTGCTGGTGTCAGCGCTAATGTTGGAGGAAAACATGTCCTCGTTGGAAACAAGAGGCTCATGCTTTCACTTCAAGTCCCAGTAACGCCTGAAGTTGAAGAATACATGTCAGAAACTGAACAATTAGCCAGAACATGTGTGCTTGTTGCTATTGATGGGACAATTTGTGGGGCTTTTGCTGTTTCTGATCCATTGAAACCTGAGGCAAGCCGTGTAATTTCATTTTTGAATTCTATGAGCATCTCAAGCATTATGGTTACTGGTGATAACTGGGCAACTGCTAATGCGATAGCGAAGGAGATCGGAATAAGTTCAGTTTTTGCTGAGACGGATCCTGTGGGAAAAGCAGAAAAAATTAAGGACTTGCAGGTAACATTAAGCAAAATCCTAGTAGTTTACTGTCGAAAGTGTCAAGTTTTAATTCTCATAAATTGCTTCTGCATATGAATCTTCTCTGATTTGGTTGGAAGGACGCATGGCTGATTCTTAAGTATCCTTTTGTTGCATCAAAATAATTTGGTAATGGTTGACATTTGTACCTCAAATCTTCTATAAGTCCACATTAGTCCCTCAAATCTTTGAAATTGCCCACAAGTCCTTCAAATCCTAAGGGGTCTTGCAATTTGAGCCCTCAATGACAAAAGTACCCCTCGGGTTATGTTTCCTCCAAAATCTACATGTTAAAAAAAACATTAGCTTAGGGTTATTTTGATCATTGAGGGACCAAATCTCAAGATGCCTTAGGATTTGAGCGGCGTATGAGCAATTTCAAGGATTTGAGGGTATAATGTGGATTCGTTAAAGATTTGAGGGACTTAATATCTAAATAACTAAATTTGATATTCTAACGTGTTCCAGCAAAAATAGAGGGTTATTATATATGAACAAAATCTGAACTATTTTATGCCTAGGTAACTTTTTTTTGCAAAGAGCCTCGCCGCTTCGGTACTTTTTTAATTATGGTTTAAATTGAGGGTTGTTATTTAGAAAAAGGGTTTTTATATGGAAACCACCTTTAAAATAGGGGTGTAATATAGGAACCACCTTTATAGGTTAATTTATACAGAAACAACCTTTAAAATATATTACGTTTTAATCAACCACCAAAACCCATTTCATGTTGACTTTTTTTGTCAAAATTTCTTTGTTACCCCTTTTTTCACACCCTCTCTCGTCTCTAGATCCCACAAATCTCGGCGGGCGGCGTAGGTGAGGGTGTTGCAGTTGCCCACTGCAAATCCCGGCAACGGCGAGATTAGGGCCAGCGTCGCAGAGAGAGAAAGAGAGAGAGAGAGAGGAGAATCAATCGGGATTTGTCGTTGGCCACTGCAACACCCTTGCCTGCGCTGCCTGCATGCTTGCCAAGATATGGGCCCTAGAGAGGAGAGAGAGTAAAAGGAGGGGCATTAAAGTAATTTTGATAAAAAAGTCAACAGGAAATGGATTTTGATGGTTGATTAAAACGAAATATACTTTAAAGGTAGTTCATGTATAAATTAATAATAAAGTTGGTTCCTGTATTACACTACTATTTAGAGGTAGTTTCCATATAAAAACCCTTAAAAAATAAGTTATGATGGGGAATTGAAGATTGTCAATTTATATTTTTAACAGCGATAATAGCAAATTTTGGTATTCTTGGATGCAGATGAAAGGCCTAACTGTAGCAATGGTCGGTGACGGCATCAATGACTCACCAGCCCTCGCCGCTGCCGACGTCGGAATGGCAATCGGCGCCGGAACCGATGTCGCGATCGAAGCAGCAGACATTGTACTGATGAAGAGCAACCTTGAAGACGTCATAACTGCCATCGATCTCTCCAGAAAAACCCTCTCCAGAATCCGCCTAAATTACGTCTGGGCCCTTGGCTATAATATACTCGGTTTACCAATTGCTGCAGGAGTTTTATATCCATTCGCGGGGATTAGGTTACCTCCATGGCTGGCAGGGGCGTGCATGGCTGCATCGTCGTTGAGTGTTGTTTGTTCGTCTCTTTTGTTGCAGTTTTATAAGAAGCCTTTGCAGGTAGAGGAGCCATTGGGTGGTGGAGCGAATGTTGATTCCGTATGAGGTTGTGGTTGGGAAAAATTTCTGTCCATCTTTAAGAAAGTTTAAGGATGGAAGTGGGTTTGGAATTGTGGTTGTTTCCATTTGATGTTGCTTTGCGGAATAAGTTTGTACAGTTTAGATTGGCTTGATGAATTCTTAACAATTTGGAGAGGGATTGATTATTGAAACTGGGGGGACAAAATGGAAAAATTGATTAATGATCTGAAGGCATTTTGTGTCTACCTTTGAGAATGTTTGAGGATGGAATTTGGTTGTGTTTGCTTGGATTTGATGTTGTGCGGTATAAAGTTTGTACAGTTTAGCTGGGCTTGCTGAGTTCTTACTATTTGGGCATGGAGGATTGATTATTGAAATTTGGAAAAAAATAATAATTTTGTGTACATTGTTGAGAAAGTTTGAGGATGGGTTTATGTTTGTTACCATTCAATTTGATGTTGTTTTCCATTTGGGCATGAAGGCAGTGGTCATTGAATTTAGAAAAAGGCGGCAGGAAGTCTTTCTGGTAACCAAAAAATTTACAGTCAGTGTTACAGACTACATGCAATACTCGTTAACTTGCATCTCTCATTACGTCAATATATAACCTGTCCTCATATTCTTCCAACCTGGGGATGTACAGTGATTCCTTATGATCTAACAGTTGCTCTCTTTCACCGACAAAACAAGATGAATGAAAGCTGAAAGAACCAAAATTCTAGGCAAAGAAATAAAAATGCAGCCATAAAAAAACTAAAGTTTCTGCTACAAATCAAAAGCCCCAGCACCAAACTTCATCGGCTGACCAAGAGAAACACATAAAAATCAGAGAAGTATAAAGAAAAATGAAATCACATTTCCCAAAATTGTTAAAATGTTAATATCACAAATTACAAGCAATACTTGTTAAACAACTTGATCTCATTACAACTTGTATCCCCATGATCTTCCAGCTAGGGGATATACAGTAATTTCCCTATAATCTATAACACTATTCACTTTTAAACACAAACAAGATGAATGAAAGCCAAAACTAAAAGAATAGGCAGGAAACTAAATTTTCTGCATCAAATCAAAAACACCGGTTCCATACTTCACAGGCTGGCCAAGGGAAACACTGGGCCGATGGAGACTCCAACACATCACTCTCCCCATGAAAAGCTGCCTCCACGATAAACTTTGTCGCTGTCTCAAATGTCATTTTACCAAAAGGCGAAGTATTGAACTGCATCATTCCAAGCCTATTCATTGGCCGATACCCTCCGTTAGAAGACATAAAATCTGCAATCAAACTCAAGTGCCGTGTATTTACGCGAATGCCGTATGGATCAAACACTCCTTTGACTTCATTGATGATGGTTTGCCTAGCTGCTTCTACTCCATAGGTGTTGAGAACTGCATGGATGTCGTTTGTGACGATTTTTTTGACATCGAGATTATCTTGTAAGTCCCAGAATGCTCCAAAATTTACTCCGGAAGTTTGGAGAGCGATTCGGTCCGTTGAGCGTTTTGGTTCGACTACTGAACATCGATCAATGCCCTCGCATTCCTTGAGATACACTCGTTTGGCTGTCGTCTGCGCAATCTGCAAGAGAGTGGAAGTGTGATTTTTTTATGTATAAAGTGTGATTTTTTTATGTATAAAACTGACAATGTTTGATGTCAATACGCTTAAGAACATTTATTGCCGAAATATTGTGCATGGTTTTCATCCAGAAAATAAATCCATACTTCCCCTTTAACCATCACTAAATTTAAAGTGCAATGTGCCATCTCTAAATTTGATTAGGGGAACTTCCAATGATAATCCATACCAATTAAACTATGGCTTTAAGGGGAAAAAAATGGATTTGCTAAAATGTGAACCTTATAATACATCAGCATTTTTTAAATAAAACAGAAACAGTATGATCTGTGGCATGGAAATAAAGTTACGGCAAAGAAATGATATGCAACCTTGGGCTTGTGACCAAGAAACCCCAAAAAGTTTTCACTCTTGACTCTAAATACTTCTCATTGCAGATATAAGCATGATCAAGTAAAAAGAGACGCATGTTATTTTACAATAATAGGTTCCGGTGTAATTCTGCAAATCATATGCACCTAAACTAGGACATCATATTCTTCTCTAGTAAATGCAAGCTACACCAGGAAACAACAAATTGAGTTGAGAATATTACCTTGTGAATGTATTTTTTGAATTAAATGCAACTACATATGAGTACAGAAATAATAAAATTGAGTCAAGCATGTGTACAAAAAGATGTCAGAAAGTACCTCCGCCAACAAAATATGGGGTTTATCAACTAAGACGAAATGAGCCTCGAATCTTAATCCTTCAGCCTTTACGAAAATTGCGCTGTCTATCTTCTTCTTGCGCTTAACAATTTTTGGCTTTGCTTTGCTCTTCTTAACCTTTGACGAGGACACAGAAAGAGTCTTTGTTTTAGATGGGCTCTCAGGTGTTTCCTCATCAGCCACATTGTCAGCAGGATCATCCTCATTGATTTTCTTATTAGCTACAATATCAGGGTCATCACCTCCCAGTTCATAGTCGTCCTCAGCCTCCTCAACCTGATCAGTTTCACTCTCACCACCAAACTCGTCAAAAACTACCGAAGAAGATTTTTTCTCCATTTCATCTTCATAATCCATTTCATCACACATCTGTTTCTTCCTCTTCTCAGCATCAGCACCTTGATCTTCACCATCATCATCAAACTCATCATCTTCATCCTTCTCACCACCTCCACCGCCGCCATCAATATCATCGCCATTGGCAGATTTGCTTCCACTTCCATCTTCTCCCTCTTCTTCCATGCCACTATCTCCCTTGCCTGCAACAACATCAATGTCACTGATTTTCGATATTAATTCCAAGTGTCTTGTTATCGCCACCTCCATTGCTTCGACAAAGGTCGTTCTTAAGATTGACCTGCAATCTTGTAGTGATATGTCTGTATGAGGAGGATAAAGGCTAGGGGGAAAGAGCTTCATCTTAAGTTTATAAAGGGTGGAAACTTTTCGGTTATGAATGTAGAATGGAAGTGTAGAGACTTCCATACTCTCTACAATATCTGCTACACAAATTCTCCGTAATTTAGCAGCAAGGCATTCACCATCTTCTCTGTATAAACAAGGGAATATTATAAAATTGTTCTGAGTAGCAAACAGATGAACAAAAGGGCAATAAGCAGAGAAATGAAATGCCATGTGGCATTCCTTGGGGAGCGGGGCTGATGCATGTCCCGTTATGAAGGAATAGGTCACATCAAATGCTAATAATAGCTTGTACAGACATTAATATTAGAGGGAGAAAAGTATAAGATAGAACTTGAAAATCGTAGGGAGAAAAGGTTGCAGTTGACAGTAATTCACTTACTTAGTCATCCCATCAAGCAAAGGACAAGTCATGATGGGAGTGCGAATGACCTCCTTTGCACTCATCAGAATTTCTTGTAGACGAGGTATACCTAAAGTCACATTCATCTCTCCTCGTCCAGCAAGATGGAAGGTATTAAGTCTGTGAATTAAAACAATAGAAAACATTAGACAGAAGATCTGCTAAAGCAAGATCATAGCATGTGTTAACCAACAAAGGAAAAAATCTACTAGAAAACAACTTATGTCCAAACACTGATTACAAATGCCTCAGAATGGAGAGGTCTTTAGCCAATAAAATATTGCTTATGAAGGGATACCAGCTTGTAATCCAAAAATAAGCATTTAAACAAAAATAGGCTGAGATAATCCGCTTATAAAATGAACAAGGAAGTCCGCAGAACATGAGAAGGCATCATGAATGTTCCAGAATGCTGATGAACAAAGTGAAGTGATTATGCACTGACTCAAAAAGCCACAACCACTAGGTTATTAGTTGATTTTAAAGCAGCGCTGGGGGTCTGCAACCAGAATGCTCTTACAGAAAAGGAGATGAATTTCTATACAGAAGTTCCAAACCAATCTTACTTTTCAAAAGACATGCCTTTTATTAGTTTCCAGACAATATTGTTTTATTTTGTTTTGTTTTTTGTTTTTGTTCTTTCCCCCTCTCTCCAGGCATTTATCCCTTTCTCAAAGGATATGCTTTTTTAGGTTTCAAACCAACTTACTTTGACTCCCCTCTAGTATCTATTCTTTAACAGGATCTCAAGGAAGAAGAGACTTAACTAGAGTACTAAAAAGGAATTAGACAATATAGTAGCTTTAAGAGCCCACCAGAAATTTCTGTACGTCCCTAAACAGAATAAACTGATAAAGGCATTTATTATGAACTGGAAGGGAAATTTAGTTCAGCAATCAAAAAGTAGTAGTTTAAACTCTTGTTAGGACCAAAAGCCCTTGCAGCTTTTAGCAAGTAAAATTGCAGACAGCCAAGAAGAAGAAACACTATGAAAGCAACAAGTTAAGGAAATAGTCTCAGACAGACTAGATGAAGAAACACTATGAAAGCAACAAGTTAAGGAAATAATCTCACGTCATCTGTGTTGATGGTTCTCCAACAGACTGAGCTGCGATTACACCAACAGGTTCGCCAGGTGCAGCAAGACTAGACATATACTTGAGCTTCATCAATCTCATCAGGTCCTTTCGCCTGATATGGCCCCTTTTGCTCTTTGAGAGCTGATTAGCATAACTTGTTGCTATCTCCTTGAGGGAATCTGGCAAGTCCTTGATAAACCTATTTGGTTTTGACAAATGAGCATCCTCGAGTTGACTGCTTAGGCTCTCTAAAACAACTCTTTGATTCTGAAAAATTCTTACAGACTTGGTAAAAAGTCAAGCTGAAGATTCAGGGAAAGGGAGAAATTTATTGAGAGCATACTTACATTAGAAAGGGCTTCAACTTCAGTAATATAGCTAGTTTTCAAGACGTCTACTCCATCATCGCCATATGCGAATTGGACAATGGAGCCATCTGCATCTCGCACTGTGTAATCATAGCAAACCTTCAAACTCTCAAGATTCTTGACGAGACATCTTTGCAGGTATCCACTGCGAGATGTCTTGATGGCTGTATCAACTAATCTGTAGATAATTGGAGACGTTAAATTCTACAAGCCAAGCAAACCTGCAGTATATGGATTTCAAAAGCAACTTGCAGCAAAGCAAATAATTTACATTTGTAAAGAAAACTACAGCTAATTTAGTATTCTGCATTTAAATTAAAATGATTTCCTTAGCAAATAAAATGACCTAACCAAGATTCATGCAACTGTAAGGTAAAGTACACTTGCACGCACATTATAATGGTATAACAACTAAAGAATGATGCATAGAGTTTTTCCAGATGTTATATCTAAATTTTTATGTCACGAGACCAAAATCAATTCCACAATGTTAAGAAAATATAAATATAAAGAATGTATAAAATGTCAGACAGAAATATATTATGTGCCAGTTCACCATACCCATCACGACCAGCCATGCAATGGAAGTAATATTCCTGAGGGCGAAGACCAGTCAAAAACCGATCACTAATAAAACCTCCGGCCCTACATGAAGTATCCCAAGGAGGAAAGCAGGGTAAAGTTTTGCCAGAGCAATGAAGAAATTTGAGTCAAATTGACCTACAAAGAAAAACAAATACATTGTCAATCTACATGTGAAACAATGAGTTAGAAATAATGAAATTACAAATGTAAAAAAGCAAGGTATCCAATTTAAACACAAAGTTATCTTAATGAGACAATGATGGGAACATTCACCTAAATGATACAGAGCTGTCCTGTTCCTTCTATCATAGGATAGAATACAGATTGCATTATGCAACAAAGAATACCCGAGGTAGGAGATCAGGTGCAGTATATCATCCAGAAGGACCAGAATACTAGTAAGTTACAATAACTCCTTCAAGATCAAAATACCTTGAATATTATAACACTAGATTTAACTGAAGGTTGGTGATAGCAATGTTTAAGTTAAAAAAGTACAAACTAGTGATGCAGGAAAATAAACATGACAGATACGGTACAAAATATTTATTAAAGAAATATATCCACTATAAGATTATTCTGGGGCCTGTTGTGCTTTAAATGATCAGACTTAAGTGCAGAAAAAATCATACCATATAAGCCATATAAAAAGAAGCACTCAGGGTCTCAGACTTTAAAATCCAATATCTCTATATTCTATAATACTAAATATTAACATGCTGAGAAGTACAGGTTTTATGTTTCTTCAATTGTGCAAATTTAAGATACAACTAAATGATGAAACCAAGACGTCAATAAGAGACGCTATCCAAGGAGAATAAAAATTTACCTATAAGAAGAAACACATAACAAAGGAAAGATAATAAAAGCAGTAATGGAGTTCCAACACAAACTGAACCTATCCAAGTTAGACCAAATTGTAGACCCCGTATATCTGCTTAACTTTCCATTTCAATCTATGGAAAGGTTCTCCATTGACGACCAAGAGACGCTACTGTAATATCCTTATTACACAGAATCAAATCATGATGATGATAAGATTTAAGGACAGCGTGATTCAAAATAATTGAATATTAAACCGGCACAGTATATAGGCGAGCACTAATGCGACTGAACTGCGAAGACCAAGGTAAATAAGAGTTGTTGTACCTTTTAGGTCTGGAACACCCAGCACTAGGGTCAGACGAAAATGGAATCTCCTATAGGTGGGCTAACAAGGAGAACCTCTCGATGCGCACTTTCTACCGCTCCCTGAATAGTTTCAGGCTTAGATCGCCTATGGCAAAACGCATATAGAAAACTAAAGAACGTCTAAATGTTAAGCTGTAATTTGGTTGGTCACCAAAGAGCTACTCTGCACAGGGATAACGCCGTAAAACACAAAAAGCAGGATACAAACAACAATGCCGAGTAGATGGAGTCAATGGCACAACTCTTGGTGTGCCATTTCAGCACTCAACTTTGGGAGGAAAGAAAGTTGAGAATTAAAAGTATTACCCAATTATATCATTTTTATGGTTTATGTGTTGAGAAGTCAATGCTTTGCCTAATTTCAGGGGAAGTTGGGATGTTATTGCAGCTACCACTTTGTTTGTTGGACCAAACGGAGAAACAAAAATAATAGGATACACTGGGGCCAAATAAGCTCGAGTATTGACCAAATGTTGCATATAGTAATAGAAAACTTCCTACTACTAACTAGAAGTCATGCAGGATCCACTCTAATAAGCCCAGAGCATCCAATTTAAAAAATTCAACAAACATTTAAAAGAAAAAGGAAAGAACATACCAGTCCACCTTTAGCACCCGTTGTTGTCATAAGTGAGAGACAGTTCCTCGGGAAGGGCTTCTGTAGTCCAGCAGGAAATAAAGCTTTATTAACCTCTGAAGTTAGAACATTCAGAGAATTGGACATCATCCTATCCAACCTAGTTGTCGCAGATTCCACACTTCTGAGAGCTTTCTCAATTTCTCTGTGCAAGACTGATGGATCTACTTGAGAAAAATATAATTAAAATATGCTTGAATAGGAAATAATCGAGTAACATGTCTGGATTTAATTTAAATAGCAAGTTAAACTTGGTTGCTTCAGGAAGAGGATTTGGAACCAAAACCTTCGCATTTCAGATTCAAATATTCAATCATACAATATTTTCCATTCAACTTAATTTATGTCATACATGGCACCCAAGACACCAAAAAGCAAGTGACATTAAGTTCTGTTACCTATGTATCAAATGGGCATAAAACCCTACAAAGTAGCTGCTTTCTTATTTGTTCAATAGATAGAGTGCCTAAAAAGCATAAGGGCTAGTGCTCATCTATTATGCATCAAGTGAGTACAAAATGGATGATCAAAAAATGTCTCATGCTTTAAACCTATGGTCTAAAATATTTAAAACCCAGTTTTGAAGTGTTTAAATTCAAAAGTTTGAAGTGAAATTTGTATATCCTGTATCATAGACCTAAGCAATTCCCCACTTGGTTGAGCATTCATTTGCATCGATTTGATGTATAAGAAGGAAAACTCAAATTCATTTGATTTTTTTTGTTTTAGACAGAAACGATGTTGATTAATATGATCAATAGTTAATTTTCCTCATTGATTGTCTACCATTGAATTTGAATGAGAAGAATTTTGCTCCAAATCCTTTCCAAAAGTAACCATGTCTAACTCAAAAATCAGTATATAAACTATGATATTATTACAAAATATTACTACACATTGCAACTCAAAAAATAACACTCGTTAGAGCTCATTCTGATACCTGAGATATTTTTCTGCATTAAAAAAAATCTAGAGTGTATGATAGAACGGAGGAAACAGTGATTGATATGAATAAAGAAAACAGTTGACAGGATGAGCAGCCTTCTTGGGTGCATGTATAGGTACAGCTCATTTGGCTTGAACAGAGGGAGTGTTTGGCAAATTGAAATTTGAAAGTGTGGAAGTTGCTAAATTTACAAATGATTTTCACATCCATGTCAACATGCAAGTGAAATACGATGTTTTAAAAAAAATTATTGTTGGAAGAACAAAATTGAAAATGATGTGGCCAAATAGGATATATTTGTAAATATAGTTAATGTCAATTAATTAGAAGCAGTCCCCACTTTCTCAATTTCAGGTGACTTCAACAGTTTTCACGTAAGTCACAATTGTATTAAATCATATGAGGCAACTTTTTTTTTTTTTGCATTTCACTTTCACAATCACTTGCATGAAAACAGATGCCTAAAGTGTCAAAAGTGAGCACTTTCTCAGTTTCATGTTTTACTAGCATGCAAACAAACACCCCCAAAAAGTCATAAAAATGCCCATGCTCAACACTGAAGAGCCTGCACGCATGGATTGAGGACATAAGGGAATGCAACTGCTATAATACTTTTCAGGTTTCACATATTATGATCACCAAGAATGCTTCTGTCAGGTCACGGGGCAAGAAAATGAGGATTCTTGTGTATTAGTGAGCTCTCACTGCTTACTGAACTAATACCATGGAGAACATCCAAGAGAAAGCAGTGTATATTATGAGCAAAGATGACCTGCTATGTTCTACTTTGTAAAAGTAATGCAAAGCACAAGCCTCAGCTCTAGGCTTAATGGAGCCATGTTTCTTGAATAGGAAATTGCTCAGTAATGCTCAGCCTTTTTGGAGAAACAGCTTTCTTAAGTTTTTGTTCCAAAGCCTAAGTTTTATCGTAAAATGTATCGTAGAAGCAAATGAATGATGCCACAGTGAGAAGAATATAGGACTAATAAGTTAAATAAATAAATAAATAAACAAAAAAAAACTACGCCAGCATGGAACAGCTGAGCTGAATAATAAATCAAAGAACGATGCAATATTGAGTGGCTTTTACAATTTTTGCACTAAATTTTGGCATATACTTCATGTAAAAAATCCTTGTGAAACGCACCTGTATCACCACATTGAGTAAAACGACAGTGCACATCTAAGCTTTGTGCTTCACTTTTTTTTAGCATTACTTCCCTATCCATATCTGATTCTCGTAGAAGTAAAAGGTCATCCACTCCGCAAGTAAATGCATGCATCTGAAAACATTGAGGTGTCATAAAGTACACCACTCGGTACAAAGTCAAAATTAAAAGATACTAAGAAACAAATTCGGAATCAGGTTGCAAATCTACCTGCAAGAAGATAGTAAATAAACGACTAAGTATAGACATTAAACTGCCTGCAGTATCTGCACCATAAAGTTCATGGACAATGTGGACCAACCCGTATTTTCCAAACTGAGCCTTGTCAATCATCCCATGTATGAACTCATTATTGTAAATAAGCATACTGCCTTCTTTACTGTTTTTAGCAAAATACTCCTTCGGGATTCTTCCACCTTTCTCAATCGTAAAAGGTGAACGATCCCTTGTAATATGACATAGGATTGCAGTTATCACCTACAGAAAATAACAGATACTAAAGGACAGATGAAGATGCAAATATTCAAACAACTGTCTCACTTTACAACTTAATAAAAAGGGAAAACACAAACCTGTTTTCCAGTCCACAAGGGTTTCGGTTTCCAAATAGCAGGAGGAAGGGGCTTGATCTCATTGTCAGAGCTTAATAAAGAAATCTTTTGATCAGATCCACCAGATTGAAGACTGCCAGCAGCCAGAGGCAAGCAAGAAGCATATAAGAGCTGGTGGTACTCCTCACGGGTTAAAAAAGTGTCTTGCTTACTTAGAAGTACAGCGCTTACAATATGGTCCTGAAGAATTAGGGTATCAAGATAATTTGGAGCCAAAAGCAAAATATGTCAAAAGATACAACAGTCATCACTAAAAACTACAAGCCTAGCATCCATTCAGGTAATGTCAATATGGCAATTTGCAGATCATTACCTGAATCAGACCCCTAATGGGATCTCCACTTGTCGGAACAATATACTGCTTATTTGCATTGACAATATTAAGGGCTTCAGCTCGTGAAATTTCATCCTGAGGCAGATGAACATTCATCTCATCTCCATCAAAATCAGCATTATAGGTACTGCAAATTAAAGGGAATAAGTTTACTAAAGAAACATATACTAAGATAGGAAAGAACCTCATATCACTCAAGCTCAGTATACAACCTGCAATTTGCATAGTGCATACGAAGTGTCTTTTCCCCATTCAGAACACGAACAACATGAGCCATCATGCTAGGTTTGTGAAGTGTAGGCTGCACGTTTTTAGAGCTAAACCAATCAGGAAATTAGAGTGCAACACAAGCAATAAATGAAACCAAAAGATCTTCTACTTCCCTACTCAGACACAGAATCAGAAGTTTTGTGATGGATGTTTTGGTTAAAGAAAAAAGAAGGGAACCACAGTGTGGATGTACATTCTACTAAGAAGACAACGTACCTACACTAATGCATCACTACCGACTAAGGGAAGCTTAAATGACCAATTTTAACCCATAGTTGACAGTAAAGGATAAGACTACTTAAAGATTACTACTAAATCATCTTCCATATTTAAAGTTCTTAGATTTGCCTTTATAACTCAAAAGTCATTTGAGAAGCATATTATTTCTTGAAAGCATTCCACCCTGCCTCTCACCCACCAACTTGTCAATGCACCCACACCCTCGAGTGGAGGGAGGGAGGGGAGGAGGGAAAATATGACCCACAAAATCACCATTCATAAGGTATCATTTAAATATTGTAACTTAGAATGCACTATCTGTTACCAACCTGCAACAAAGAAGTGTGCAGTATGCCAATACAAAAATCAGTTTTCTTCCGTGTAAGAAGACCGTAATTTGCAGCCTGTCTAAATAATATTCCTCAAAATATAAATTTCCTATATGCCAATACAAATATCATTTATCTTCCGTGTAACAAGAGTGATAGTAAAAACAAATGCAACAAAATACAAAACTTCAAAATCAATTTTAATGGCAAATTCTTTTAACGAAACCATGACCGTCTTGGGGGCAGAAGTTTGATATCTCCAAAAATTAACCACTTTAAAAGATTTGGAGAAGAGGTAATCATCTGCTGAAATAAAAAACAGTACATGTACACTTTTTTACAATATATGCAGTCTGAAGTATCATCCAAACTGCTATTTACCTACGTGATTACGCTCGAATAATCAAAAGTACTGCAACGTTTTTCATGGCCCACTCAACACACTTTATGTTTTAAAATAATACAAAAAAAGACAAGAAAAAATTTGAGTTCAAATGAATGCATCATTAATTTGACCTACATCCACTGGCCAACATTTTGTTGCACAAGAATTTTTAACAGTTAGCACAATTAAAATAAATCACTGCCACAGACCTCATAGGACAATCATCATACCTGTCGGTTCACGAGAACAATATCACCATCTTGTATATGGCGGTACACTACCTTGCCTTCAAAGTCATATTCTGGACCCTTCCCGGAATGCAAAGTAACTCCCCGAGATGTAGGTAACTTTCTTGAAATTGCTTTGCGCATATTTTCGGATACCTGCAACTTATATAGTCTGTCCTTGTCCATGTAGTGTGTAGCACCAGGATGAATATTAGCACCATTCATAATCGAATGCTTCAGTTTATCAGCATTCCATGGGGTCACTCTCTGTACAATCATGTATTCAGTCTTACTAATGAGGAAATAAGAGCAGAAAATATTACAACATCTTTTCATTTTCCTTCTGTTGTTCAATACACTCACAAACGCGGTAGTGTAACATATCTACAAAACCAACATTGTAGTTATATCTAGATGGCTATGGATGGTCATACTAACAAGTTACATGCGAAGGCATGTATCTCGGGGCATGCAATATAGAATTAACAAATTTTAGCTTACGTAGAAATATAAGGTGACATAACAGGACATCTTTCACCAGTACAGACCTAAGCAAATTTCATAAAGGACAATAATGCAGCTGATAACTCGTTGGCATCATGCATGCACCTCAGTGCAAAGATGTTCATGTGTGTTGCCATATACATAAAAGTATCTTTGTGAGTGTATCCGTGATTCGGTTATGCATGCAAGAGTATCATGTAAATGAGAGAGATGACTCTCCACCAATAAATTGCAAAAAGTACTTTTCACAATTTTGAAAGATACCTCTGGATATGTTAGCTTCAATGCAAAATATGGAGGAATGCCAATTTCATTGACAGCTAAATATGGATCTGGGGAAATGACCGAGCGACAGGCAAAATTAACTCGCTTTCCCATCATCTTTTGCCGAAGAATACCTGCTTTCTTCTCCAGTAACTGCCTTATACCATTAGTTTCCCTCTCACTTTTAGCTGCAAGTATTTAAAAATCAGAAAGAAAATACAAATGGAACTGGAAGTATATCATTGTTTTTACAGAATCAAGTTCCAATAATTCCATTGAAACAATATTTTAAAAATGAGTTGCAAGAAAATGATTATAATATAAATAAACTGATAGTATGCATGAGATTACTATAATAAGAGAAGATTGTGAGATGAACTTTATTTGTCAAGGGTGGAACTATAAGCATGCACAATTACCAAGACTGTAATAAAACCAAAAGCAGAAAAAAAGCATCAGTGCATACTGTTACATCAAAGACCTAAAAAACTTCTCTGCAAAATTATATAGATGGCCTACACCCTTTAAACAATTTCAAGGTATCTACTACCTCCATCAACCTCTCCTGGGCCCTGGCAATATAATGGCTCTGCAGAATTCAGTTTACAACCTTTAAACAATTTCAAGGTATCTTCTCACTCATAATTCATTGATTAGAACAACAGGCTGGAACAATAAATTTTTTAATTTCTGTACACTGTACACCAACCGGCAGCAGAAACTCGTTTCCATCGAGAAACAGTAAGTTAAGACAAAAATTTTGTCAGAAAGAATAATCTCGCAAGAACCTTAAAATGCTCTTGGAAGATAACAAACCGTAAAGCTAAAGCAAAGTATCTAACTTCAAATAAGTGAGGGTTACCATCTAGTAAAGGCAATGGTCTATTCTATTCCATTCCTCCTTAATATATGTGTAGAAAAGAGACCTTATCGTCTACTCTAATCAATTCCTCCTTAATTTTCAGGCTCTATAAAACAGACCTTAGTGTCTATTCTATTCAATTCCTCATTAAGTTTTGAGCGCTGGAGGATAGATCATATTGTGTACTCTATTCAATTTCTCCTTAGTGTCTATTCTATTCAATTCCTCATTAAGTTTTGAGCGCTAGAGGATAGATCATATTGTGTACTCTATCCAATTTCTCCTTAATTTTCAAGCTCTGAGAACATACCCTATTGTCTGCTCTATTCAATCTCACCTTAATTTCCAAGCTCTGGGGAAGAGGCCTATTGTCTACTGCAATCAATTACCCCTTTAATTTCTCAATTCTGGAGAAGAATCCTTATTGTCTACTCTATTCAAACCTCCTTAATTTTGGAGTTCTAAACAGAAATCCTACAGTCTACTCCATTCAATTCCTCCTCAAGTTCCGAGCTCCGCAGAAGGGACTCTACTGTCAATTCTATTTTAATTCCCCATCAATTTTCAAGTTCTAGAAAAGAGATCTTAATGTCTACTTCATTCATCCCTCATTATTTGAGGTTTATAGAGGATACCACATGACCTACTCTATTCAATTCCACAATATATACTCGCTGAAAGTTCAACTGGCCGGTAACATGCCAAAGATCATTCTGTTCCCACTTCCAAATTTCTAATGTATGTTTCCTGCTCATCTCATTCTGATATTCCCCTACTTTTCTTCTGTTTCCTCCTTTACCCTAGCTGTTATCTGATTCTTCATGATTGGCAACGCCAGGAATATTTGTCCATTCAATTTTTGCCCCAAATACCAAATGACCATGACAATATAGGCAGTTTGTTTGGAAAAGGAGCAAGACCAAGGGAAGAGTTGGGATGTGTACAGTTTAAGGGGAAATTTTTAATACATGGATGCAAAGAGGTAAACATTTTCCTAATTATAACAAGATAATAAAAGTACTTAACATAGATATATACATAGATATTAACATCCATTGCAATCTTATGACAGCAAAATCACACCAGAAAAAGCAGTAGTCTTTTATATGAAATGCACTGCAATGCAAAGAAGAAGATGAAGAAGAAATGGCACAATAACACAATCCAAACAAGTTAACTACGTATGCATGATGCATCTGTCACCTACTAATATCCACCAAAAGGATGTAATGAAAGGAGTCTACAAGATAGTGGCATAAAGTAAGGATGATAAACCTAGGATGATAAACCCCAAGGCTAAAAGTTGTAGGCTACCATTAACTAATATCTTCATATTATATGGCTAGAAACATGTTATAATCTATCATGATCAATTGTTGATATGACATGGCCAGAACACACAAAACGCTCAAATTGGAGAATATGCCCAACTAACGATCCACGAAAGAAACTGATCTCAATATCATGGAGGTCTTGTACGTAAGAGAAGTACTATCAATAATACAACAATGAGAACAAAATTACAAGCCTTAGAAACAGCTAAATACCATTATTTGATGCAGGATAGTAATTTCAAAGAAAATACGAGATGTTGTCACCTACCCAGGAATCCAGCAAGAATATTTTATGCAGACCCCTAGCAGATAAACACACCCATGGTATTAACATAACACTATCAATAGGCTATTGCAATACAGTCCAGAATATGAAACTTTCCTGGTGCTGTAAGTGATATAAAGTAAAAACGCCAAAAGCTAGCATTTATTTTAGTTTCTAGCTGAATAAAACTGCTTTTTTGTTGTCATCCTTCAAGTGCTATTCTTTCCTAGAAACTCCCTTCTTTACCTTCTCAATAGATGTTGTTATATTATTGAGATTTGCTCATCTTTCTACATAATCTAGTCCGCATTTCTTAGCTGACAATCAATTTGATTGCTGGAATTCATCAAATGGTCCAGAATTAGTTTTAGATACATGTACAGCACTAAACATAGTTTTTAGCATCTAAACCCCAAAGCATGATTCCTTCTTTGGCACAATAATAAACTCCTTGAAGGGCACAGGAAATTAACCTAAAAGTTGCCAATTGGAAAGATCAGGTTCACAGGACCTTTACAGTAAATAATTTTTTAAAACAAAAAAAAAATCATCTTTTGCTTACCCTAAAAAAACATTTTCCATATCTATCCAAAAGTCCTATATCAATATAGGACTTGCAAAGAAGCTTTGACATCAAACAAGACCAAGCAACAAAGCATGGGAGCAACAAATAAGTTAGAAAATATAAGGAGTTTAACTAAAAAAAGTTGTACAAGCAAAAGAATAAAACATAAATAAGTTGGAAATGAGATACCTACCAAGGCCCTTACTACTATCAAACAGCACAGATACACTCCTTTGAAGTTGCGTCCACCTTTCAATGATTTTGGGATTATTGGGATCAGTTTTGATTAATTCACGTAACACAATATTGCATTCTTGTACTTTCCTCAACAAAAGATTTTGTGGATGTTCCACGACCTAGATAAGAAACAAAGCAATTAGGTGTGTTAATGTGACTACTCATTAGTACAGAATTCATTTGCTAAAAGCACTACTGGTACTGCACATAAAAGTTCAAAAATAAAGCTATTGACTACTAGTGGAAAGACTTGACAGGTTTCTAGTAACAACTAAAGGGAAGATAACGAAAGACTTTCTTACCACCAAAAACACAAGGGTTTTACTTTTAATGTGTATCTTGTCTTCTCCCCTAGTATTTCTGTCTGGATCTAGCCATTATTAGAAAATAGTGGCACTTAGCAACCGTATAATAGACATCATTGTGTTGTTTGCTCTAGCTTGCTAAGCCCTTATTAATGGTGGGCCAAGATAGCAGTACAAAATTGAAGTGAGCCCCAAGCGACTTAATTACCACAAGACCGCCTAATTTGATAGCACTAAAGCGAAATGAGTGCTAAAATACTTGATGTCTTTTTCATTGCTATTGTTTCAGCCATGATTTTTTGGTAAAATTGGAATGCTTTGTCATCTGAAGAAATTATCTAATTCTCCTTTATGCTATAAATTTGTTTTTTTTTGGGTGGTGTATTGTCTAAGTTACCCCACCACCTCGTCTGACACTTTCCATACCGTGTCCGACTCCGACACTCCTTGGACAATCATCAAGGGTTTTACTTTTACTGTGTATCTTGTCTTCTCCCCTAGTATTTCTGTCTCTATCTAGCCATTATTAAAAAATAGTGGCACTTAGCAACCGTATAATAGACATCATTGTGTTGTTTGCTCTAGTTTGCTAAGCCCTTATTAATGGTGGGCCAAGATAGCAGTACAAAATTGAAGTGAGCCCCAAGCGACTTAATAACCACAAGACCGCCTAATTTGATAGCACTAAAGTGAAATGAGTGCTAAAATACTTGATGTCTTTTTCATTGCTATTGTTTCAGCCATGATTTTTTGGTAAAATTGGAATGCTTTGTCGTCTGAAGAAATTATCTAATTCTCCTTTATGCTATATTTTTTTTTTTGGGCGGTGTATTGTCTAAGTTACCCCCACCACCTCGTCTGACACTTTTCATACTGTGTCCGACTCCGACACTCCTTGGACAATCATTGATATGTATATTGTCAAAGGAGCTTCCAACAACAGCAAAACTCTAAAGTTGTAGTGATGGTTATAACTTCACACTACCCCCAGAGAGGGGCATCTACTTTTTAACCACTTTAGAAATTTGTGATCGGTAAAATTCAAGGATGGGTTGCAATGGTATCGTGTTAAATGACTGACACTGTAACTTCCAAGTTATGTTGTAACTTCCAAGTTATGGTGAGGGTTGAGGCTTACGCTTTTATACTCTAAGCTTTTATACTCTAATATATACAATTATTCAAACATGTACTATATTAAAAACATATTTAAGTATAAAAGATTTGTACACTTCTAGGATGTATATCTTACACTTCAAATCTCTTCCTACAACATGCCAGACATGTTTGGCTCGTTTCGGTCCATACCTAGTTCAAAAGTATGATTGAAGTATAATTTTAAAGGGTCATTTAGGTATCTAGTTTAAAAACGAGCATTTTTCCAGTTTATAATCTACTTCATAAAAGAAACAAAAAATGTCACCAGAATTTTAGTCCTGGTGACATGTAAATAAAAATCAATATTGATCCCATGTAAAATTTTGATTTCAGTATTTATATATATTTATATATAGTCATGTCCCCGTATTTTACCTTTTACAAATTTGTCTCATGCCTACATCCATAACTACACTTGTGTGAGATAGTTTATTGCTTTCTGCAATGAGCTTTTCCGATTTTTTTCCCCAGCCAGACTTAAAATTTTCATTATGATGTTGTGACTTTGTATGAAGACATTTTTCGCCTTTAAATCTATACTCTAAGGGGGTTTCGGGTTTCTTAAATGCTGTTTTTACTTTTTCTCAATCTTCATCAAAAACATTTTGACAGCATTGAAGATACTATTTCCTTATTCTTTTTTTTGCACATACTTCTACATTCTATATTATAAACTTTTAAGGGTGTTATAAACTTTTTTAAGGGTAGATTTATGTATCTATATGTATATTAATGTGCATGTAAGTGTCAGATATATATTTATTTGTTGAATTAATGGACAGATCCCTTTAACAGACACTATCTAGTGCTACGTGAAACCATCCAACCGCACTCCACTTTCTACATTTTTTAACATTGGCTCTAAACAAAATCAATAAGAGGGTGGAGTCGTATGATCTCACTGAGTTCTGGCCATGAAAATATGGAAGTCATGAATCCAAAATTCTCAAATGATACATGTTCTAACGCTTGAAGTGGATCAATCAACATCGGAACATCAAACTTAGCCATACGTTTAAAACAAGCACCAGCATGCAAGTTTGTTTATCAAACAGAGTGGATTTTCATGATGATGGAAATTCAAAGGCACACTCTGTAGACAGATGGCAACATGCAACCTTCTTTCTCATCGGATTCTTTAGCAAGTTATCTATAAAAAGCAAACATCTTTCTTGCCTCTTCTAATACTTACTGTAAATTCAAAGCAACATCCGAAAAACAGTGTATTTATATGTTCTCTCAATTCCGAGTTGCAGAGTACAAAATCACTTACTTATAGCTCTTAAATGATATATGTTTTAACAATCCAACTAGCATGATCAGTGAAGGAGCTTTAGGCTGTATTTGTAATGTTTGAAATAGGCTCCAGTTTCCCAAGTATTATCAAAATCAATGACAGTTTAATTTGAGGCTGAGGAATTTGAAGTCATTCAATGCAGAGATAAAAGTTTCAAAGATAACCCATCAGAGGAAATAAGGCTGTAAGGAAAGGTTAATAACATGAGCATGGAAGACAACTATAAGAAAGAAAAGTGGATTCTTACAAAAATGACACCAAGTGAAAAGAAAACGAGTAAATGGATTTTCCTACTATCTAGACAGGAACAATTAGCTGTGGTTAGAAGGTCTTAGAAGTTGAGAAGGTCATCCTTATATAAATAAAAATGTCACTACAAAAAAATGTTGTTGTCGCAGCAACACTAACCCATATTTAAAAGTCAATACCTTGAAAGTACAAAGAACTGGGCTGTCAAACAAGAGAACTAATTTACAACCTCATAAACGAGTCAAATGACAAATAGGGCCCAAAGATAATGACTGATAAAGAGAGAACCATATTCCCTCATGGGAAAGGTCATGGATTGAGAAGTCATGGATGTTGTCTTTATTAACCTAATCTCCATGTCAATGTCCTTGCTTCTAGCATATAGTATAGGAACCATTAAGAAAAAAGGTTGGTCTATCTACATCACTAACTCTGGTCTTGAACTTGTGTGTACTAATAATAGATATTCGGAATAGGGTTGCCACTGTGTGGTCTAGATTTTTCATTGTTCAGGTAATTTTTGTGTGGACAGATGTCATGAGCTGCAGAATTAAGAAATAACCCAAACGAGTGACGCTTAAATTGTTACTCTAGATACCAGAATGTTGTAAAAAATAGTGTGCGCGCGCGCGTGTAACACACCGTACAAAAAGTACACCTATAAATTATGTATCTTAAGTTGAATTCAACAGTAGAGCTAATACAGTACACATGCATGTATTGATTAAAAAAACTCACCCCACGACCAGAAAAAGCTGGGGGCCGGAACTTGCTTGGCGGGACAAGAAGAGCCTTCAAGAAGAACATCGCGTACCATTTGTTGTTGCCAGATATTTTTAAATCTTTTTGCTGAATGTCGCAAATAAGCCTGCACAATTGGAACTCATTTCTCCAAAGGCCATCCAGAATAAGTTCAACCTGAGATAATAGAAGTATAGTGCATTGCTAAAAACATGCATCTTATGCAGTCAAATAGGATAAATACCAAAAAGGAAGTTTGGGTCATAGTTAATAATGCTGCATAAAAGTAATATACGCAAACAGAAAGGAAAGTAAGATAAAGTGAGGTACAGACCTCAGAAGGGACTAGGTGCTTCTGACCTGCAGAAGCATTCAAGCTCTTAAAAAAATCAGGAGACAGATTCCTTGATTGGTCTGACACATATGTAGGAACTGCTGATTTCCCATCACTCTGTGGAGCATCATCACCTTCATTTGCCGGTCCTTCTTCACCAGTAGAAGGCAAACCCACATTAGATTCTCGAATGAAATTGGCTGTTATATCTGAATGTTTCACGGTCTACAAACATTCAAAAAGCAGAGGTAAATAGGATGCATTTTGCAAATGAACAATAAAGATATAACTAAATGAATACAAATTTATATAACAAGTGAGATCGCAGAATCAACCAGAGTCCATGTCATAAAACAACATTAATCTAACTGAAATGCTAGAGCATTGGGGTTGCATATATGATTAGTTGGAGGTTCAAAGATTTTTTTTTTTTATGGACTACTTCCTGAATAAAAGATGGCATCCTATAAAGTATACAGTTACAGTGGCATTTGCTTGTCAAGCAGAAATTACTTCTGAGCAATGGATCTCAAAAAGACCCTGGATGTTTGAACCAATTTGTCATGTAAAAAATATATATCTTTGCAAACTAAAAGGAAGCCAGTGTTGAATGCAACATCATCTTAATTTGGCATCCTATGACCAGCAGAGTCCATGTTTCATGTTTAACACCTTCATTCTGATGATAATGTAAACTCTATATCAAGAAGAAAATGCATTTCAAATGTTTAAAGATATGGACTTCTATATAAAAGTCAATCAAAGGAAAACAAGATGCCCTCAAACCAAATGAAATTTATTAAATTAAGACTTAGTACGGCGTGTGGGCAAAAAACTAGCAACTTGAGAAAGCCAGCCAACTAGCTTGAATGTAACTAAGCAATAAGCATTGTCCACATTTCTCATCACAGAGCCATCAAGATAGATATCCACATTTCTCAGCACAGAGACATCAAGATAGATATATAGCACATAAGTAATAAAATCAAACCAAATTGCATAAAAATGATAAAAAAAACATATTAAACACGAGGTATAAACTATAATCTCATCATGCACTAGGAACCCCCTAAGGAACATAACCATCATGCTCAAAACAGTTAGTAGTATAGTGACGGACACTTCTGATGTCAAAAAAGATTTTCCCCAAGGCGAATGGACAGAAAGCAAACTCTATCCCACATCCCAATGCTATAGAGATTTTCCATAGACATTCCATACCTAACTGCCCAATCACTGAAGCTCCAGGGAACACTGTTGGAGGAAGGAAAAAAAATAGACTATTTTGTTGAATAACATGATGTTGATTCGGAGACAACGTAGGGGCAACTTTCAGCCACACCTGATTTCGCATAAGTTTGTTTATTAACATATGGTTTGCAGATCAGATGTTAAGTCTGAGTTCTATCCACTGCCAATCACCTGGATGAGGCTGACTCCTACAAGATCCTATAACTGTTTAAGAGTGCATTTTCCATGTTACAATCTCTAGCTTTATATTGTCTTTGTCCGTATGACAATGGTTTGTACCACTTCTTTGGTGAATTAATGATAGAGCGCTAGGAAAGCACAACTGGTTGAAGTAATCATAATGTAACTGAGTTTTAAGATGAACAGAACATTAAAAAATGATGGGTAGATAAGTTCATACAAAACTTTAAACAGAACATGAAATTTTCTTCTTCTTTTTTTAATTTCATATCGTAGAATTACCTTGCTAAGCCATCCAAATGTAGGGCTCGATATTTTCAGGTTAGATTTACCACAATTTGCACACTTCTTGGGGCGGTTTTTCATAATTATATTTAGAGCAGAAATAGCCTCCACATATTGTAGGGATGTCCATGAGTTATCCTTTGCGTTCTTAGAATCTCTTCCTGATTCACATGGATGAATAGTGATATTCTTCTCTTTGCTATCTTCAGCATAAATTATATCATACACCGAAGAGGAATCGAGGTCTTTAGCTGCAAGAATATCGCCTTTTGCTATATGGGTTAGCTTGGCAACATAATGTTGAACCTGAAAACATTATGTACGTGAATTAATAATGGGTAACTTGTGTAATCTCATAAAAGCGAAGGGATGTTATTATTACCTTTTCTGTGCTGAATCGAAACCGATGGCAAAAGAAGCAAGTTATGTGAAGGAGACTCTTAAGACTATTAAATTGCAAAGGATTGAATACTGGTTTCACTAGTTCAATATGGCCACAGTGACCAGGGCACTTATAGGCGAGCTGACCGCAGGTTTTGCAGCTGCGAAAAAAATTTAAGAAACTAACAAAAATATACCAGAAAGAGATTCAAAAAAATCGAAAGATTGCTCTTTGAACTTACGAATCGATCTCGTTTATAGGACCAAGTGCAGGGTCGTAGAATCCGTCGGGGACTTGCAAGCCTTTGGCATCGAGGAGTTCGGGGCTGGTGATCCTTTTGACGCTTAGGTTTCTGACGTCTTCAGGTGAGTAGAAGCTGAACTTTACTGATTTGACGAACTCCGATGGCGCCTCGCTGGTGGTCGCCATTGAGAGCAGCGAGAGGGTTTTAGGGTTTTGGGAGAGAGAAGGTTTTTAGGGTTTTTGTGAAGAGGTTGAAGACTCGGGTGGCGATCGGGTCGGGTTGGGACGGGTCGGGTCAGTACAGGGTTTTATATATGGCGTCCGCCAATTGGGGCTAGAGCCCAGAACAACGGACACGTCCGTTTTCCATCTTGACTAGAACTTGCGTAATTATAAGGGTTTTCATATCAAAATCAATCCATACTTGTATCTAAATTGATACTTATTATTTTTTAAAGTTTTTTTATCAAAATCACATTTATTTATATACATCTTTACAATTGATACTTTTTTACTAAAATATCCATATTGACCTATAATGGCGTTCAATTATCAGAAACAGAATTTCCCCAAAATTGGTTAACAGACGGTATTCAAATAAAGATTTTATTTCCCTTCTGTCTGAAACCTTGGAGAAGATCTAAAATACGATCTCATCATCGAGATCAGAAAATAAAGAAAAAGGAGAAAAGAGACAATTTTTGTTTTTTAACAATCTAGGGAAAGGAAGCAGAACTACCTTTTGGGTCTCCCCGAAAACGACCTTCTTTTTTTGAACCCATTTTTAAAGAACTCGAAAAAAAATGAGAAAATTGAAAAAGCAATTTTTTCAAGTTATAAAGGTTTTCAATTATGTTTCTCCATCTTCTTCCTCCCCAAAGTCTGACCTAAACCTAACTCTATCCACCTTATCTCCTCTTTTCCTTCCCTTCTCAATTCTCTCTAGAATCCCACCTCAAAACACCACCACCGTCCCATGACCACCATCCCTAGTGGCGTAGCCATGATTATTTTTTACTCTGGGCAAAATATAAAGATGGTTTATAAAGAAACCACTTACACCTATTGTCTACTTACACTTTCTATTATCTGACGACCGAGTATTATAGATATTCAAAAACCATTTTATAGAATTTTCAAAGTTAGAATGTGCAAATTCAATCAAGACGAGTATTATAGATATTCAAAAACCATTTTATAGAATTTTCAAAGTTAGAATGTGCAAATTCAATCAAGAAAGAAAATATAAATTATGTGATCAATATTTTCAAAGTTAGAATGTGCAAATTCAATCAAGAAAGAAAATATAAATTATGTGATCAATTCCAAAATTTGATATTATAATATTCTTACACCTTATCAACTAATTAATTAATTTGTCAAAATGATTACTCTCTAATTTTAGAAAACTATAAAATATCATTTGAGAATGATTTAAACATATTTTGTACACATATGGATTATATTTTAACAAAATAATATAGATCTATCCAATATTGAATAATATCCAAAAAATTAAGCTAAAGAGTTAAAAGAATCTAATAACACCCATGATTCATAAAGGTGAGACATATAAAATGAACAACTTAAATTATTTTGTTAAATAATTTATTACAAATCATAAAAGATAAGGAGAACCATAAGGATCACATAGTCATACCAAATAAAGATTAAATTTCTTCTCTGCGAATGTTGTAGCAAAAGATTTTCAGAGATACTGATAAATTTGCTATAAAATCTACTCTTATAAGATTGATGTCATATGTGTTTTAAATTGTACTTTTTAAGGGTTAATTTTAGAAAACATCCCCTCAACTATGAGGGAAATGTTAAAAAATGCCCTCCCCCCCCCCCAAAAAAAAAAAAAAAAAAATATTTTTAAAAGCCCCCCCCCCCCCCCAAAAAAAAAAAAAAACTAACTACTTTAAATGAGTAAATATTTGTTTGTCAAATTTGGGGTGTTATAGTTAATCTATCTCAACTTTAAAATTTTGATTTAACCTTATAAACTTTTCTCAATTAACCCTTCAAAGATAAAATCATTGAGTCGAATTCATTATGTGATAAGTACTTGACTTGGAAAGACCAAAATATCCCTCAACCATAAAAGAATTAGTTTGGTTTTTTGCTAGATAAAAAAAAATGAATATTTAGAGTTAAAAAGAATTGTAAATTGATTGTAATCATTCTATTATCGGTTGAGAGTTTCTTTTAACTAAAATGGCTTTCTTTAATAGGGCATTTTGACAAAATTACTTATTAAAGTCTTTTACATTAAGGGGTTTGTTAAGAGATGTGTAAAAGACCAGGAGAGTTTTCATAAGACACACTAAGTCGAATGGTGTTTTCTAAAATCGTACCAAGTTTGAGAGGGATTATCTACAACACCTCTATAGTGAGGAGGCCCTGTCAAATTAAATTAGTTGAGTGGTTTTTTTAAGACATTCTCCATACTTGAGAGAGTTTTCAAAGAATTAACTATTCTTTTAAATTTAGCTCAAATATTTTATAATTCTATATTAGTACCTAAATTATAAGCAATTTTAAATTTTAAGAGAATAATGTAGAATTATTGGAGATTTAAAATCAATGAAATGCTATCTAAATTACCTTTAAATATTGCTCTTATAAGCAATATATGAAATATTGGCCGATATATCGCTCTATCGACTGATATAAAAGGTTAAATACATTATCTTAATAATATTTATGGTTTTATATTATTTTTTTATTTGGGAATTTTTTCCCCATATATTGATCATTATCGAAAATATTGGCTGGTATAACAAAATCGATTCATTTTTAATTTGATTGTGGGCTTGGTAGTAGGTCGTGTTTGGAAACCAAAACTAAAGCACAAATCACAAAAGCCACAATTCATATCCCAAATCTCTCCACTCTTAACTTTCTCAAATCTCAAGCATATATCTTGACGCAAATTCTTATGTTAAAATTCATCAATATATGAGATTGTAGATTAAAATGTTATATTATGTATGAGCATTATCTCATATGATACCCAAATATTTTTTCCATAACCCCGGTTATTGCAATCTAATATCATGAATTTTATTTATCCAATATTTATATAATGCTAAACACTTTGTAGTAGTCCTTCAAAAGCCTCTTCTAAAGTTTTCTAAGCAAATTATATAAATTTAGAAATAATTCAAAATCTTAAGCTTATTCAAAATATGATGCTTTAATTTGCCCACATTTCCTCTAGTATATAAATACAAGCTAACCCACTGACCTCATATTATAAGATGAATATTATTTATCAAAGGGATTACATACTATTGCTTGTGGTTCACAAAGGCTTTAAATCTTTATTGGATTAAATAAATTAAATATCTTACAGTTTATAAAAGTTTTAATTATATATCACCACTTGTATCTTGCTACACTTAAATATTCTAATGTTTTTAAAATTGCATGTATGTTCCTTCTATACGCAAAAATACTATTTGTAATTTTTCTATATGAATATAATAATATAATTTTAGGATAATTCTATATTTTTTACTATTTCCATTAATAATTCATTAACATGTAATTGTCTGTTAATATATTATTAGACATTACTAATAATTAATATGAGAGTTTTACAATAACATTGGAAGTTTTAGGGACCGGGTTAGACAAACTTGAAGTGACATATAATATAATTAATTAATAATAATAATTAATTTAGTAAATTAGGATTAAAATATAATATTTAAAAAATAGGGGTAATATAATCCATAGAAAGTTTTTTCTATAACTTCCTCTTTTAAAGAGAGTATGATGATATGATTCTAATCGAAGTATATAATTTCATTTATAATTCAAAATATTGAGACTTATTCAAAATATGATGCTTAAAAATTTTCAAATCTTCTGTACTATATAAATATAAGCTAAGCCACTAGCCTCATATTATACGATGTATATTATTTATCAAAGGGATCACATACTATTGATTGTGTTTAACAAAGGCTTCAAATCTTTATAGACTTAATTAAACATAAATAGCTTATAACTTACGAAAGTTACACTCATATACCTCCACTTATATCTTAATGCACTTAGATATCCTAATATTTTCTAAAATTGTATATTTGTACTTATGTACGCAATAATACTCTTTATAATTTTCCTATGTGAATGTCACGATATAATTTTAGGACAATTCTATATTTTATACTCATTCCAAAATAATTTATTAACTTGCAATTGTCTATCAATATAGTATTATGCATTATTAATAATTAATATGAGAGTTTTACAATAACATTGGAAGTTTTAGGGCCAAGTTAGACAAAATTGTAGTGGCATGTAATATGATTAATTAATAATGATAATTAATTTAGTTAATTTATGCTTAGAATATAATATCAAAAAAGAATAGGGACATATAATCCATGAAAAGTTTTTCCACAACTCTTTTTTTAAAAAGGGAGTATGATACTGATCAATTTCAATTGTTCACTTTCTCTATTAAAGAGGAGAAATAAATACCAGCATTCATTAAAACCTATTATGATTAAGGTTTACCATCAACTAGGCGTAATTAATCTCACCACAAGATGGTGATTCTTTTTCTTCTCATCTCCTTTTTCTATTCTCCATAATTTCATTTTTAACCATTTCATCTTCTCTTGTTGGATTTAATCTAATAAATCTATTTGTGGGCACATATGATTAATCAATGTGTATTGCTATCTTTCAGGATAACCCACTAAAGTGATCAATTAAGTTGGGTTAATGGGTATTTAAATACGTCATGGGGTTATATATGCAGATACCAGGTTGTAATTGTGATTTGTTGAGGGGTCAAATTACAAATGTACAACATCTATAAATAATGGGTTATGGTCCCTAACCTAGGGTTACATTCTCTAATTCTCTTCACCCCCATCTAGAGAGAATTCGGCTAGAGAGAACTCTAAGGTTAGAAGATCAAAACCCATCTCAAGATCAAGCAATGGATTCAGGTATAAGCTTCCGCTCTTTTACGCTCTTTTAGATTATTGTTAATCTCTTTGAATTAATCATGGCTATATGGTTTTAGATCTTAAGTTTTGATTTAGATCTAACAAGTGGTATCAGAACCACCTTGATTAATTCTTAGGGATTTAAGTTTTATTGGGTTTTTTGATCTTAAATCTCTGGTTAAAGATTCAGTTTTGTTTTTCGGATAAACAGAAAATTTTTTGTTCGGCTGAACAGTAACGAAAATTTTCGGATGAACAGTAAAGTTTTTTGTTCGGATGAACAGTAACGAAAATTTTTCAGGTGAACAGTAACTGAAAAGGCGGCGGTGAACAGTAACTTTTTGAAATTTTTTTTTGGCTTTTTCGGCGGTTTTTTCTTGGATCTGGATCAAGAAAAACTCATTTTTTGATTCTAGATCTATTTTTTGATTTAATGGCAGCGGTTTCAGTTTGAAACCCTAAGGGTTCGTGCGTGAAACGTGGTGAAAATTAAGGAGGTGGTTACCTCAAACGAACCTCGCGTTCGTTCTCAAATTTAACCGAACTTCGCGTTCAGTTCTCATGTGAGCCTCGCGCTCAACTCAGGTGAGCGTCAAGCTCAATTTTAACGAACTTCGCATTCGTTCTCATGTGAGCCTCGCGCTCAACTCAGGTGAGCGTCAAGCTCAATTTTAACGAACTTCGCGTTTGTTCTCATGTGAGCCTCGCGCTCAACTCAGGTGAGCGTCAAGTTCAATTTTAATGAACTTCGCGTTCGTTCTCATGTGAGCCTCGCGCTCAACTCAGGTGAGCGTCAAGCTCAATTTTAACGAACCTCGCGTTCGTTCTAAGGTGAACCTCGCGTTCGTGCTTCAGACGAACCTCGCGTTCGTGCTTCAGACGAACCTCGCGTTCGTGCTTCAGACGAACCTCGCGTTCGTTCTTAAGACGAACCTCGCGTTCGTGCTTCAGACGAACCTCGCGTTCGTGCTTCAGACGAACCTCGCGTTCGTGCTTCAGACGAACCTCGCGTTCGTGCTTCAGACGAACCTCGCGTTCGTGCTTCAGACGAACCTCGCGTTCGTGCTTCAGACGAACCTCGCGTTCGTGCTTCAGACGAACCTCGCGTTCGTGCTTCAGACGAACCTCGCGTTCGTGTGTTCACTATGGTTAAGCCTCGGCTTTTCATGGGTCCACTTTGGTATACTTAATTTATTCAATTAAGTTATGGGCCCTAATTAAGCTGTGAGACCCCAATTAAGTTTTTAGAAATTCAGTTGATTTAAATTAAAATTTAAATCTAATTTGGTTTTTAATCAATTATTTAATTCAAATATTATGACACGAAGGTATTAATGTTGTCTCTCACTCCAATTGATTAATTGAAACAAGAAGTTGCTAAAGTAACCTCTCTTGTGTAGATTGTTATTTTTGTGGTTTGCTTGTGCTGAGTTTTTAAATTGCATATTAGAGCCTCTTGACCCTAATCACCCCCCTCTAGGGTCCTACACGAAGCATATTGGGCTTCGGTACAACTTTATCAGATCACTGTTAGAAGATGACGTGTTAAAACTGGAAAAGATTCCAGAAAGTAAGAATCCAGCAGATATGTTAACAAAGACGGTGACCATTCAGAAATTGGAGTTGTGCACAACTACGGTTAGCCTTCATGCATAAGTGATGAGGGCTGAGCCACACATGAGTAAGTGTTTGTTGAGATAGCCTGCTAACGACGGTTTGGTCTCCAAGTGGGAGATTGTTAGTTTGGGCGTAGATCCAAACCTAAGTGCATGCGAGGTTTCGACAAATTAATTTTTTATTCATCATTAGGGTCGATGAGTTAAACTAGATAGTTATATGAGTAAAACCAAACTGCTTGAGTTAAACTAGATAGTTATATGAGTAAAACCAAACTGCTTAGAAATTTGCAGTAAGAAGATAAAATCCCATTCCCTATGTACAAGAATATAAACATAAGCAGTGTAAACTGTTTATCCCAAGATTAATAATCTTTGACTAATTATTATATCTTGAAGCGGGTACAAAAGATCAACCGTATGGGGTTACACTACTACTGTCTTATATGTATTACCATACCGGGGATCAATCCAAAATCAGTGGACAGTTAGGAACACCAAGGTACATAAAAGATTAAAGGGTTGCAGGCGAGCTCGAGCGTTGACCAGGAGAGCTCGACGAAGTTAGGCGAGCTCGAGCAGGCGAGGTCGTGGCGGACGAGTTTGGGCGAGTCAGGCGAGCTCGAGGAACTCCACGCAGGCGAGCTCAAGGAACTTCCGCAGGCAAACTCAAGCGTGATTAGGCGAGGTCGAGCGAGGGCGCTCGCAAGCGAGGTTGGCGCTCCAAGCTGTCGACAGCCTGTCGATAGCTAGCCCTAGGGTTTCCCTATAAAAGGGAAACCCAGAGCTCGAGAAGCTGGCGCTGCTTCTTCTCTCTCTCTCTCGCTCGTTTTCCCCTCTGGCGGTGGCTCTCTCTCTCTCCTCTCTCGCGATCTCTCTCTTTTTCTCATCCAGCTCACAAGATTTTGAGGAAGGGAATTTAATAAAAGAGAGAATTTGAGAGAGAGGGAATTGGTATTTTAGAAGGGGATTTTATTACTGTAGCTACAGTGATAATTAGCATTTATTGAGAGATCTCAAGTTTGAGATCTTCTCTTGCTTTGTGATTTCTTGTTGATTAATAAAAAATTAATTGTGTGGCTCCCGAGGACGTAGGCAGTTGCCGAACCTCGTTAAATCTTGGTGTACTTTTTTATACCGTGTTTCTGTTGTTTTAGGGGTTTTCCGTAGCCCCGACGGATAATTCCCAACATTTAGATGCATTACTGCTAGGGGGATGCACAAAAGGGTTAGAGTTGGCTTTGGAATAGAGGGAGAAAATGACTTAAAAGCAAAATATATATGAAGTAGGAGAAATGGCAATGTGTGTGCCTTATTGTAGTGTTAGCACATGTTTCGCCGGTAATATCTTGGAAAGAAGCTAGATTATCGGGCATGGCTCTTGCCAACTTTGCAGACGTGATATCTAAAGCACATTCATTCGTTCTTCTTCTTTTTTTTTTCCCTAGACAATTCAGTAATACGTCACATCTGTTTCTTGATAATGCAATTCTAATATGCTGGAGTTAGTTAGGTTGTTTTTTCACAAATTTTTAAAGCCTTTTGTGTGATTTTATTTTTTGAGCTCCTCTTGTGTGGCTATATTGTTGTGAATTATGATGTTGTATAATGAGCAGTTGGGATCTCCTTTGGTGCATAAAAAATTACAGACACGCGATATTCGTCTATTTAAATAATGAGCGGTTTGAAACCAGTTGTTCATTCAATAATAAGGAAAGTCAACTTCTAGCACGAAACTCCTCAACAACATGTATTATGGTTGCTACCTCATTTTGGTAGCAACTTTCATTTAAAAGCTACCTCATTTTGGTTATTATTATGTTCTGAATAACTCAAGACTTAAACCAAACCCCCCAACAGCACGTGAGTGGGGGTGCTCTGCTCACGCTTCAATCACCTGCTCTCATCGTCGCAGTGACATCGCTTGGAACATACGGACTAGTACATATGCCTCATGAAAGCTTGCTAAGATTACAAACCTCCATGTTATGAAAATTCCATATTCGTAGGACCCAAACAAACTGATCATAAAGCTGCAAGCTCTTTTCCATGTTATGAAAATTCCATATCCCTACTTTTTGCACCAACTTCTTGCATTTAATACTTCCGTCATAATTAAGCATCGGTCAGAAATGAAAGAAATAAAGAGAGGATGGGGAGGAAAAAAAAAAAAAGACGTGCACCCCCTAGGATTTTTTTTCAAAAAAAATACCAGTGGAGACAAAGTAGACTCCAAATGGATTTTTTAAAATTTAGGAGATGGAAGCATAAGATTGTTTTATAAGGAGGGGGAGCACATGTTTTTTTCCGGATCCGTTGGTAGAATCAATTATCTTCCTTCCTTCCTTTATTATTATTTTTTAATTTATATTTTTATTTATTTTTATTTTTTCAAACTTCCTTGTATCCCTTCGCTCCAGTCTTTGCCGACAAAAACAAGCCAAACCAATGCTTTCCATTGAGATGAGATGACTCCCAAATCAATCAATATTCTGAATTTTTATCCGTTTGTCTAATCGGAAGGTTTCTTGTCGATGGATGGGAGCAGCATGCCATGGCGAAGCGCAAGTGCTCGCAGAGATGTATTCTCTCAATCGTCAAGATACGAAGAAGACGAGGAGGCCCTCAAGTGGGCTGCCCTTGAAAGACTACCAACATTCAACCGTGTTCGGAAGGGGATCAACGAAGGGAGAGAGATTGATGTCGCAGAGCTCGGTATTGGAGATAAGAAGAAGCTCATGGAGAGGCTTGTTCGAGTTGCAGAGGAGGACAATGAGAGGTTCTTGCTCAAGCTCAAGAACCGACTGGACCGGTAAGGTTACTAGATTTTATGTAGGATAAATTTACGCTTTTATGCATGCGCTCGTTATTGCTGATTTGCTTCTGGTTGTTTTGTTGTCTTGAAGTGTTGGGATTGAGAATCCGACAATTGAGGTTAGATTCGAGAATCTGGATGTCGTCGCAGAAGCTTATGTTGGAGATAGAGGAGTCCCTACTGCGCTCAATTTCTTTAGGAACAATATCGAGGGATTGCTTAACGCTCTGCATATTATTCCAAGTCGAAAGAGGCCGGTAGGCATCCTGCACGATATCAGTGGAATCATCAAGCCCAGCAGGTGAAAAATGGATCTTGAAAAATCAAAAAATTACATGAATATATGTTATGTTTTCTTGCTGAACTCGAACTCTTTTGCAGAATGACCATGCTTTTAGGACCTCCTGGCTCTGGAAAGACAACTTTGCTTCTGGCTTTGGCAGGAAAACTAAACCCTGAACTGAAGGTAAGTAACTCACTTTCAGGGAAGTTGAAAACTGAATTTATCGATGATTGCTAACATTTTCTTGTCGGATTCAGGTTTCTGGGGAAGTGACTTACAATGGGCATGGGATGAACGAGTTTGTGCCTCAGAGGACATCGGCTTATATAAGTCAGCATGATCTGCATATAGGCGAGATGACTGTGAGAGAGACATTGGCTTTCTCTGCAAGATGTCAGGGGGTTGGAACTCGATACGGTAAGTTTCTGCTAGCTGAGCTTAGCTTGAAAGTCAGTTTCTTTTTCCTCCAAGCAGGATTCAGTATGTTTTCGTGATGAACTCCAGAAATGTTGACTGAGCTATCGAGGCGAGAGAAGGCGGCAAACATCAGGCCAGATCCTGATATTGATATGTTCATGAAGGTACAATCACCAACTATAAGATTTCACTATTATGGATCAAAATTTTTGGTACTATGTTGCTATTACTGCAGTCTCTAGAAAAAAGATGCAAAAGGAAAGAAAAATCATAAAGATCGCAGTATTTACCTGACCGTATGAAGTTTGAATCAAAATAAGAAAGTAAAGGATTGAAAACAGAGTTGTGGTTAAATGCTGAACAAAACCTGGAAAGCATAAGTTTAAGCTTAGATCCTCTAAGAAAATTAGTGCCACGTCTTTGCATATAAGAGTATCCGACACAATAAATGAGGTTCGTCTTTAAAGAAAAGAAAAGGGGGGAAAAACTGTGATAAATCCAACAATTTCAATCACCTGATCATCATCAGACGACCATGAGGCTCAACAACAAATTTTCACAGAAATAAAGTGCTCTTACTTATCATTCAAAAGATAAGAGCTCTCTAATAAACCAACCAATATCTGTTCATAACCAACAACTTCCTTTTGACATGGCCATTTCGATGAATTAATATAGTTGAACATTTGCTTAATCTTTACTCTTTCTAATTCTACGCAGGCAACTTCACTAGAAGGACAGGAGACTGTAGTCACAGACTACATTCTGAAGGTAAATCATTGAACATATGATCTTTTTCTCTTGCACACAACATATCGGAATTCTGAAGCAAACAACTTTTTTCTTGGTAAGTGAAGTGAATTTCACTAATGATGACAGTAGGTACATTTTTCACTCAGGCATACCTCAGTGAATCCAAGAACCACTCAAACAGGATTCACAAAAACACCACATATAAAGTTTTGTACCTCAGAAACACCTTAATTCAAATGAATATACTACTGATAAGTCCTCATAAAAGGTACATAACACAATGAGAAGGGATATTAGAACGACTTTATTAAAAAAATGATCGATAGATTCGACACTTTCAGGAAAATGTCGGCAAAGAAGACATTTATTTTGATGTACAATCCCCATTCTTTCCAATCTATCTTGTGTCAACAATCTAAGATATGATAATGTGTCAAATCGGTTTCACCCATTTAATCAACAGATAATCCTTCTTACATTGCGCTTTCCAAATAACTTTGGGTAAGGAAGCCACATACCAACCTTCAACATGATATATAAGCCCATCCAATCCACCTGATCTATTCGGTTTGCACATATCCACCCAAGAAATCAAAGCCATTTTCTGATTTCAATCCCTTCCCTGCCAAATATACTTTCTACAAGCAGAATCAATAGACCTCAACACTGCTTTCGGTAAACGAAACCCACTAGTACAAAAACTTGCACCCCAAATAACACTGATTTCAGCAAGTAATCCTACCAGCATAGGATAACTTTTTAGCAGATCAACTATGAATCCTTGATAAAGTTTTATCTGTTAGTCTAAGTGTGTAGACCCAAAGCTGCAATCGAAAAGACGAAGAAAACAGTCAGAAGACTGTGCGGTCGACCGCAGTGGCAGAGCCGGTCGACCGCGTGCACTGCAGGAGACTGAGAAGAAGTTTTCGCTCTGGTCGGTCGACCGGCGTGGCCGCTGCGGTCGACCGCAAATGTGCACAGGACCCTGTAAACAGATTTTTCTCTGGCCGGTCGACCGGCCTTGGCACGGCGGTCGACCGCGAAAGCCATGGCAGAGGAAAGCAAATCAAAGATTGAGAAGTTCGACGGATCGGATTTCGCCTACTGGAAGTCGCAGATGGAGGACTATCTGTACCAGATGGACTTGTATCGCCCACTTCTGGGCAAAGAAAAGGGAAAGAAGACGACGGAGTCAGATGGTGATTGGGAGGTACTGGATAGGAAGGCTCTAGGGCAAATCCGGTTGTCGCTCGCCAAATCAGTAGCCCACAATATTCTGAAGGAGAAGACGACGGTGGGGCTTATGGAAGCGCTCGCGAAGATGTACGAGCAACCGTCGGCAGCAAACAAGGTGCATCTAGTCAAAACTCTTTTCAACCTCAAGATGGCAGAAGGACGGTCCTTCACGATGCACCTCAGCGAGTTCAACACGATTGTTGATCAACTTATCTCCGTGGACATCACGTTCGATGACGAAGTGCAGGCCCTTCTACTACTATCGCAGTTGCCGGATAGTTGGGCAGGTTGTGTGACGGCAATCAGCAATTCGGCGGGGAAAGAGAAGTTGAAGCTGAATGAGGTTGTTAGCATGATTCTATCCGAGGAGGTTAGAAGAAAATCGTCCGAATCAGAAGGTTCAGGTTCAGCCCTAAGTTTCGAGCAGAGAGGCAGAAGCCAGAAGAAAGGGAACCAGAACAGGAATCGGTCGAAATCAGTGAAGAAGAGGCCGAACTCGAAGGTTAGGTCTATCAAAGGGAGGTGTTGGAACTGCGGCCAGGAGGGCCATATGTCTTCGGTCTGTAAAGCACCAAAGAAGGATGCGGGTGAGCAGGAGGCTCATATCGTGCAGGATGCCTTGATCCTTGCTATGGATAGCGATTCTGATTCTTGGGTCATCGACTCAGGAGCTTCTTTCCACGCCACTGCTAATAGGAAACTACTTCAGAACTATGTAGCAGGGGACTTTGGTAAAGTATACTTGGGGGACAATGAACCTTGCAATATTGTTGGAAAGGGCGACGTTCAGATACAGATAAAGGGCTCTAAGTGGAACTTGAAGAACGTGAGACACGTGCCGAAGCTGAAGAGGAATCTTGTTTCGGTGGGACAGCTTGGAGCAGAAGGCTACGTTTCGACATTCACCGGGGATTCGTGGAGAATCTCCAACGGTACGATGATTGTTGCCCGAGGCAATAAAACAGGAACTCTCTACCTCACTTCACATGCGAGTGACACCCTCGCAATTGCAGCTGGCAAGGAGAGTACAGATCTGTGGCACAATAGGCTGGGGCACATGAGCGAGAAAGGGATGAAAATTCTACATTCACAAGGAAAGCTAACCGGGATCGACACCGTGGAAGTCGGGGTTTGTGAAGACTGCATCTTTGGGAAGCAGAAGAGGGTTAGTTTCCAGAAGGGTGGAAGGCCACCTAAGGCTCAGAAGCTAGAGTTGATTCATACAGATGTATGGGGCCCAGCCAGTGTGTCTTGGCTGTTCGAGATACTACGTCACCTTTATCGACGATCACTCGAGGAAGGTGTGGGTTTACTTCATGAAGCACAAGTCAGAGGTGTTCGAGATCTTCAAGAAGTGGAAGGCCATGGTCGAGAACGAGACAGAACTGAAGGTGAAGTGCTTGAGATCAGATAATGGTGGAGAATACGAGCTGGAGGAGTTCAAGAGGTTCTGTGCTACGAATGGGATTCGCTTAGAGAGGACTACTCCAGGGACGCCGCAGCAGAACGGCATTGCAGAGAGGATGAACAGGACCTTGACAGAGCGTGCGCGGAGCATGCGATTACATGCAGGTCTGCCTAAGACATTTTGGGCGGATGCGGTACATACAGCAGCTTACCTTATTAATCACGGGCCATCAGTTCCATTAGATTTTGGGATTCCAGAGGAGGTTTGGAGTGGAAAGAAGATAAATCTCTCACACTTGCGGGTATTTGGTTGCGTGGCTTATGTTCATATCAGTGACCATGTCAGGGACAAGCTAGAAGCTAAGTCACAGAAGTGCACATTCATTGGATACGGCATTGATGAGTTCGGGTATCGCCTTTGGGATGAGAAGAACAGGAAGATCATCAGGAGCCGGGATGTGATATTCAATGAGGAGGTGATGTACAAGGACAGGGACAATGCCAAGGATAGCCAAAGCAGTGGGAGCAGCACTACGGATACAGGTGGATCCGAGTACATGGATATAGAGGAACTTCCAGATAGGGGTGATGATGTTTGTTCTGAAAACCAAATCCCAAATACCTCTCGTCACTTGATTATCTACTCTTAACAGATAGCGGAGAGCCGGAGTGTTATGAAGAGGCAGTGCAAGTGAGTGAATCTCAGCAGTGGGAGCATGCGATGCAGGAGGAGATGGATTCTCTACTCACTAATGAGACATGGGAGTTAGCCCAGCTACCTGCACAGAAGAAAGCCTTGCACAATAAATGGGTCTACCGGGTCAAGCAGGAGAGTGATGGAAGCAAGAGATTCAAGGCCAGATTAGTAGTGAAAGGGTTTCAACAGCGGGAAGGAGTGGACTACACGGAGATATTTTCCCCTGTTGTGAAACTCACAACCATCAGAGTGGTGTTGAGTTTGGTAGCTGCAGAAGACCTCTTCCTTGAGCAGTTAGATGTGAAGACTGCCTTTCTTCATGGTGACTTGGATGAAGAAATCTACATGAAGCAGCCTGTTGGCTTCATTGAAGAAGGAAAGGAAGAGATGGTGTGCAAGCTCAAGAAGAGCTTATATGGTTTGAAACAGGCTCCGAGACAGTGGTATAAGAAGTTTGATAACTTCATGCAGAACAATGGCTACAGAAGATGCAATTCGGATCATTGCTGTTATTTCAAAAGGTTCGAGTCCAGCTTCATTATTTTGTTATTATATGTTGATGACATGTTGGTAGCAGGACCGTGTTTAGAAGAGATAAACAGTTTGAAGAGGCAGCTAGCAAAGGAATTTGCAATGAAGGATCTGGGTGCAGCGAAGCAGATTCTAGGGATGCGAATCAGTAGGGATGAAGCTGAAGGGACATTGAGTTTGAGCCAAGCTGAATACATTGAGAAGGTACTTCAGAGGTTCAACATGCAGAATGCTAAAGTTGTTAGCACACCCCTTGGAAGTCAGTTCAAGTTATCTGAGGAGCAATCGCCTAAGACAGATGCAGATAGAGAGCATATGAGCAGGGTGCCATATTCTTCAGCCATTGGGAGTCTCATGTACGCGATGGTTTGCACGAGGCCGGACATCGCCCATGCAGTGGGAGTTGTGAGCAGATTTGCAAGCAATCCAGGAAAGCAGCATTGGGAGGCCGTAAAGTGGATAATGCGGTACTTGAGGGGAACAACGAACAAGCCACTATGTTTCAGGAGGAAGGAGTTGGTGCTGCAGGGATACGTGGATGCGGACTTCGCCGGTGATCATGATACGAGGCGAAGCACCACGGGGTATGTTTATACCTTAGCGTCGACAGCAGTGAGCTGGGTCTCACGTCTGCAGAAGATTGTGACTTTGTCTACAACCGAGGCTGAGTATGTCGCGGTGACTGAAGCAAGCAAGGAGATGATCTGGTTGAACGGGTGCTTGGAAGAGTTGGATCTGAAGCAAGGGAGAGGAGTTCTTTATTGTGATAGCCAGAGCGCTATACATCTTGCCAAGAATCCAGTATATCATGCCAGAACGAAGCACATCGACGTTAAATACCATTTTATACGCTCGCTGATCGAGGACGGAAAGTTGCACTTAATGAAGATTTTGGGGAGTCAAAATCCGGCGGACATGTTGACGAAGGCAGTCACCATTGAGAAACTGGAGTTGTGCGCAACTTCAGTTGGCCTTCACGAGTAGAAGACGAAGGCGGAGCCACACTACGAGGATCGGCGCGATCGTCGGGATGTTGATTGAAGAAAGAATTTTTCGGGGGAAAAGATACATGCGAAGAAGGGGAGAGTTCGGGTGAGCTCGTTGATGACGCTTTGGTCTCCAAGTGGGAGATTGTTAGTCTAAGTGTGTAGACCCAAAGCTGCAATCGAAAAGACGAAGAAAACAGTCAGAAGACTGTGCGGTCGACCGCAGTGGCAGAGCCGGTCGACCGCGTGCACTGCAGGAGACTGAGAAGAAGTTTTCGCTCTGGCCGGTCGACCGGCATGGTCGCTGCGGTCGACCGATATCGTGCACAAGACCCTGTAGGATTTCGTCGTTCTGACCGGTCGACCGACCTTGGCAAAGCGGTCGACCGTGACGCAGATTCGCTGTTTCCTATTTTATCTAGGAATCCTGTTCTGCTGGGGTTTGTTATAAATACCCAAACGTTTCTAGGGTTTGTAAGGACATCAAAAAGAGCTTTTTGGCTGCTAAGAGAGAGAGAATCTCAGAGAGATTTACCCCTTGTTTGAGAGCTTGTATTTTCTTCTTCAATTAATAGAAAGATTGTGTGGTGTGGCTCCCGAGGACGTAGGCACGTTGCCGAACCTCGTTAAATCTGTGTGTTCGTCTCTTTTACTGTTTTTTACAAGGTTAGATCTTTATTTGTGGTTTATTCCTACTTTCCTACTTTCAACACAAGGTCCGGAAGGGCAAGGGTTCGATTGATTGTTTCGAATCCCCAACATTATCGGACATTGATATTTACACAGTTTTCTGCGGCAGAACAAGGTACTCAGCACGGAGCTTACCTTCTACAAAACCAGAATCAGATAGAATCTCCAGTTAATAGTTTCATCCATTTACCCAAAAAGATACTTAGTCGAGAAGCATTAGCAACCAATGCAGAAGCTTGAGAAAAAGTGCATAAGCCGTTGATATAAAAACTGAGCTGAAATTCTATCAGACCCGGCAAAGAGAAGAAGATCAACTGCAAGATCGAGTAATCCCCAGTTTATAACAGTTTAGATGAAAGTCGAAATTACCCCAACTAAGTAACTTAGTAACCTCCTTAACTATCTAGACAAATACTCCACACAAAAAACAAACAGATAAGGTGATATAGGTGCCCTTGTCTCAGTCCTCTCTTGCCCTAAAAATACCAATTAAACTCACCATTATAGAATAGAGAAAACTGTGCAGTAGAGACACATAGCATCAATCAAGTAGCAAACTGTTTAGAGAAGAGAAGATCCTCCAAAACTTGCTCCAAAAATTTCCAATGCAATAAATTATAAGCCTTCCTTGTATCAACTTTCAAAAGCAAACTTAAATTTTATAAATAGAGCATTAATCACTAAAACTATATAAATTGCAAGATCAGAAATAATGTCACCAAGGATCTAATCTTGACCGATGTCCTAAAAATGTAGACAATGTATTGCCTTTCATGTTGCACACCACTAGTTCTTGGTACATTTCTTTCCTAAAAAATTGCAGATCTTGGGATTGGATATCTGTGCTGATACCATGGTTGGAGACAATATGTTTAGGGGTATCTCTGGAGGGCAAAAGAAGAGAGTAACAACAGGTCAAATTCTCGAAGCAAAGAGCAACTGAATCATAATTTTCTAATTTCTATGTGTTTGTTTCAAGTAATATGCTCATCTATATATTAAAAAAACTCGTTTACAGGCGAAATGCTTGTTGGACCATCACGGGCACTCTTCATGGACGAGATATCCACAGGGCTCGACAGCTCCACCACATACCAAATTGTGAACTCTCTTAGACAATCTATTCACATCCTCGGTGGCACTGCACTTATAGCTTTGCTTCAGCCAGCTCCTGAGACCTATGACCTCTTTGATGACATAGTTCTCCTCTCAGAAGGGCAGATTGTGTATCAGGGTCCCCGTGAACATATCGTGGAGTTTTTTGAATCTATGGGCTTCAAATGTCCAGAGAGGAAAGGTGTTGCTGACTTCTTGCAGGAAGTGAGTATTGAACTTATAGTCTGCAGAAATAATGTTCTTTTAAAGCAACTGATAATAGGGCTAATTACGGCTAGACGCCCTATGCAATCGCCCAATTGCTGACCCCGTGTAGTTCTGTTGTTGCAGATAGATACCACCCTCATAGAGAAATTTATTTTTTGACAACTAGACCTTTTGAGTGTAAAAGAGTAAAAATATTTCACTCAGGGAGTCCATCCACATTTGGGCAGTAGTACAGGGGTCTATTCACAACAATAGAACTACAAGGGATCCATCTGCAATTGGGCAAAATTATGGGGGATCTGTTTGTAAGTAACCTTGAAAATTTCCTGAACATCATCCGAAACCAATATCCATAGGTGACATCCAAGAAAGATCAACAGCAATACTGGGCGCATAGTGATGAGCCATATCGTTTTATCCCAGTCAAGGATTTTGCAGATGCCTTCCATTCATTCCATGTTGGCCGTAGACTGGCAGGAGAACTCAGCAGCCCTTTTGAGAGGAGCAAGAACCATCCTGCCGCTTTAACAACCACAAGATATGGCATCAACAAGATGGAGCTTCTGAAAGCATGCTTCGCAAGAGAGTATTTGCTGATGAAGAGGAACTCATTCGTTTACTTCTTCAAACTGTCCCAGGTCGGTACTTAACCAGACTTCAGTGGTGATCCTAAAATTTTTCTACAGTTGTGCAATTTACGTGCTCTCTTCTTCTATGTGCTTAGCTTGTATTGATTTCATTTATCGCGATGACGGTCTTCTTGCGTACGAAGATGCACCACAACAATGTTAGTGATGGACTAATCTATCTCGGGGCATTGTTTACTGGTCTCATCACTCATCTTCTCAACGGATTTGCTGAGCTAGCAATGAGCATAGCGAAGCTTCCAGTTTTCTATAAGCAAAGAGATCTTCTTTTGTTTCCACCATGGGCATATGCCCTACCTACATGGATCCTGAAAATCCCAATTTCATTTATTGAATGTGGTGTCTATGTAGCATTGACTTACTATGTCATCGGCTTTGACCCGAGTGTCAATAGGTGAGATTGCATATAACTTGAAGTCACTTTGAAGTTCACAATGGTATTTCTAAACAGTGCGACTCAAATTTCTTGTTCTTCCCCCCTTACTGCAGATTGTTTAGGCAATTCTTCCTGTATGCATTGATTAGCCAAGTGGCTTCTGGACTCTTCCGGCTAATTGCGGCAACTGGAAGAACAATGGTTATTGCAAACACATATGGTTCATTTGTTCAGCTGGTACTTATGGTACTGGGTGGCTTCATTATTTCACGAAGTATGGACTCACTGACACAGATACTCTTTAGAGACAAAAGTTCTATGTATAACTTAAACCTTATCTTTCTGTAGACAATATCAGAAAATGGTGGATCTGGGGTTATTGGGCATCACCCTTGATGTATGCACAGAATGCCATAGCAGTAAATGAGTTTCTGGGAAAGAAATGGGATCATGTAAGCATTCTTGCATCACTGGCCTCAACTGTGATAGGTTAATAATCTTGATTGTACGGTGTAGGTGGTCAATGCAACGGCAAGTAACCAAACATTGGGAGTCCAAATCATAGAGTCTCGTGGTTTGTTTGCAGAAGCAAAGTGGTATTGGGTTGGTGTCAGTGCTTTGTTTGGATATATTCTGGCCTTTAATGTCCTCTTCATTCTCGCTCTTAAGTATCTCAACCGTGAGTCATCTCCAAAATCAATCTACCTTTGCTTACTATACATTTACATGTTTAATATAAAAAAAAAACTTAATCATCATATGTCCTGCTGCAGCGATAGGAGAAGGCCAAGCAGTAATTTCCGAGGAGACTTTAAAGGAGAAGAATGCTAACAGAACAGGGAAATTATCGGCCCTTGGAAAAAATTCCTGCAGCAGATCAGAAAGTGAGCTACAATCAAATAGCTGAAGTTCAACATATCATATAGTACTTTATGAAATTCAACTAAAACAATAATTTGCATGATTACAGGAACAAGAGGCGGAGCAGGGACAAAAATAGAAACTATTCAATATCAAAACAAGGAGAAGGGAATGGTGCTCCCATTTGCACCTCTTTCAATAGATTTTGATAATGTCAGATACTCGGTGGACATGCCCCAGGTAAACCCAACATTCAAATCTGTAATCAAATTGTTTACTAAGGGAAATCATAACCATAATTGAATTTAATTAAATTCACAGGAAATGAGAGTTCAAAGTGTGTCCGAGGACAGATTAATGCTATTGAAGGGTGTCAGTGGTGCTTTCAGACCTGGAGTTCTTACTGCACTGATGGGAGTCAGTGGAGCTGGTAAGACTACTCTGATGGATGTCTTGGCTGGAAGGAAGACCGGTGGATATATAGCAGGAAACATTACTATATCTGGTTATTCAAAGAATCAAGAAACATTTGCTCGGATATCAGGATACTGTGAACAAAATGACATACACTCGCCTCATGTTACCGTCTATGAGTCCCTCATCTACTCTGCATGGCTTCGGCTACCTTCTGAAGTTGATCCTAAGACAGGAAAGGTGTGTAAGAGCATGTTTGGAAACTTAGTCAAAGTAGATTATAATCCACCTTTTGAGTTATAATCCACTTTGCATGTTAGCTAACCACATTTTGTATGGATTATTTTGGATTATAATCCACCAAAAGATAACCCATCATGTTTTCAGTCACTTTCATCCCTACTCCCAGTTTTAAGAATTTTTGGTCATTTTAACAGAACACACATGGATTATAAACCACCCATTTACCAAATACCTAAAGTTTTAAGCGAACGGGTTGAGCAGATTATAACCCACGCGGATTATAACCTAGGATTGTCAAACATTTATACATATAGACAATAACAGAAAACAAGCATATACATAATATATAACAGTAATACAATACAAGTAATCAGCTTGAGCTACCAAAATTTGTTAAAGAAATATCATAACTTGTATATCTACAATAAGATGATATAATGTTGTTAACAAGTTTTGAGAAGTTAAAAAGTACAAATTTTCTTATTTTTTGTATTGTGCTTGTTTGGTTCAAAACAAGAAAATTACTCATAACTTTTGGGAAAATAGCAACATTTTCTATAATTTATAGAAATGTAACCAAACACCCCCAACTTTATAGAAAAGTGAGAACTTGATAGAAAAGTGTTAATGAGTTTTATTATTTAAATAATGAATGCGTCAGATTTCCAAGAGATTTCCGCCCATTAGAAGGAAATCAATTTCTATAAATTTTGGTACTTTTCTATACTTTACAGAAAACATTTCTGTAAATCTTTTTTGAGCCAAACACAGTTTGTGGAAATCTATAGAAAACTCTTAATTACAGAAATGCCATTGTTTGTTCTTTTTGAGAAAACATTTCTCAAAAACAATGCAACCAAACACCCCCTAAGGTTAAGCCTGATGTAATAAGTGATAAAAAAGGCAAAATCAATTTTTTCAGTCAAACGTTTACATTTAAATGCATATGTTTATTGGTGAGAGTTTTAAGGAAAAAATGAATGATATTTCAAAAAATTCCTTGCCTCTTAATGTTCATTATATACTAACCTCAGTGTTCATTATATATTAGTATTGATTATAGATATATAGATAAGTATTATTCTATAAAAACTTAGAACTTTATTTTATTCTTCTTACAATTTGAAATAAATGTGCATGTAATTATTGATTCCTAATTTTTCATGTCCATGAATCCTATGGAATGTTATTGAAGGAAAAGAAAGAAAGAATTTTATGGAATGTTCTTGAAGAAAAGGAAAGAGAATGAAAAGGAAAAAAGAAAAACATTCCTTTGTAAAGTTACTTTTTCTTGCCTATTCATCTGTAGTAGAAATGAGAAGGTGTCCTCCTGTCATCCAAAATTTTCCATGCCCTCACTATGTTCTTTATATATTAGTATAGATGCTTGGTGTTTCCTTCAATTTAACATGTAATAATGATGGTTTTAGATGTTCGTTGAGGAGGTTATGGAACTGGTTGAGTTGACTCCATTGAGGGATGCATTGGTTGGGTTGCCTGGTGTTAGTGGGTTGTCAACTGAACAACGCAAGCGTCTTACGATTGCTGTTGAGCTTGTTGCCAACCCTTCAATAATTTTCTTAGATGAACCAACCTCCGGACTTGATGCCCGAGCAGCAGCTATTGTTATGAGAACAGTCAGGAACACAGTTGATACAGGAAGAACAGTTGTGTGCACGATTCACCAACCAAGCATCGATATTTTTGAAGCATTTGATGAGGTAAAAGATAAAATTAACGGAAGCAAATTTCTTATGGAGCTGATATTTTGATGCATGACCTTTGATTTATTAACCAAGAAGTTGGTCTACTAATTTGACTTACTAATGGGATTCAACAAATTCACAGCTCTTCCTACTGAAACGAGGAGGAGAAGAAATATATGTAGGACCTCTCGGGCACAACTCATGTGATCTAATCAGTTATTTTGAGGTAATATGTAACAAAAGACGCACAGTTTCATCAAATTTATTTTCTATCTCAAATTTGACATGAAAGTCCATGACGTGAACTTGTGTTTTGTCCAGGCAGTCAATGGAGTTAGCAAGATTAAAGATGGATACAATCCTGCAACATGGATGTTGGAGGTCACTACCATGGCACAAGAAGAAATTTTGGGGGTCAATTTCGCTGAAGTGTACAAAAACTCAGATTTATTCAGGTATCTAAAACTCATAACTTATCAGACATAGATTCCCTTCAATGAGGCAGAAAATAGGGCTGTTATTTAAATTCATGATTCAATTGACTAACCAATAGAAATAACTTGAGGCAAATTTTGCAGAAGGAATAAGGCTTTGATTAGTGAATTGAGGACTCCTCCCCCTGGTTCAAAGGATCTATATTTTCCCACAAAGTTTTCACAGTCGTTCTTCATGCAATGCGTCGCTTGCTTCTGGAAACAATACAAATCTTACTGGCGCAATCCATCATACACAGCAATTAGGATGTTCTTCACAACAGTCCTTGCATTTATGTTTGGGACGATCTTCTGGAATCTTGGATCCAAGAAGTATATCAGTAACCAAGCATCTTCATATTATATATCAACTATCATTTTCATGTCAGATTTTGAAACTCTTAAGCGTTATTAATGTGAACATATCTATAATACTTTACAGGACCACCATGCAAGGTCTCTTCAATGCCTTGGGTTCAATATATTCTGGGGTTGTGTTCATCGGAATACAGAATTCTCAGACTGTACAGCCCGTTGTCGATGTTGAAAGAACAGTGTTCTACCGAGAAAAGGCTGCTGGAATGTACTCACCAATACCATATGCAGTTGCACAGGTAAACTACTAATGTCATTTACCGGTCTGAGGAAACTATTGTGCCTTATCACTACCATGTGACTTTTTCATCAAATTTGTCTCAGAAGGATGATACCAAACGATACACTCCCTAATTTGGCATAAACCAAATCTCCTTATAGGTTCTCAACCTGACACTTACTTTGATGTATTACTGGTACAAGAATTATAATATGCAAAACACTTTTAAAAAATTGGCATAAACCAATAACATAAACGGGACTATAAATAGATCCAACCTTAGCTTTAAGTCTTTGGGTTGTTTGGCAACCTAATAGAAATCAAGACAACCCAGTTTTATTTTTTAACCAGGCCATAATTGCACCAGGTAGGGGGTGGTTCGATTCTAGCCTGGTTAAGAGGCTGAAAAATAAACTAAAATAAGTTGAGCCAGCTCTAGTCCTACTTTTCCCAAACATAAAGCTATATTAAAACCAGACTAAGTTTGAACCTAGCCCAGTTTTAGTGGTTAGCCAAACGGGCCCTTTAAGTTCATGCAAATTAGAGTGGCATCTAAAGCTGCTAGATTTCATCCATGCAGCTGGAGAAAATGTTTTAGATAGTGCTCCATAATTTCCAACTAGAAAGTAAGTTGGTCTGATACCAGGATTAACTTATTTTATCTCGCCTTTTTGTTAAGCTTAGTTGCACTTATATACCATATTACCATATGCTTTACCCAGGGTTGCACTTGTAAATCCTCACTTGTTTGTTGTTGTACTTAAATACCCTATTATTTCATTCCGTTAACCATGACAGATGCCGTTAAAAAAGTCATTTGGACCAAACTGCCTTACAATTTTAGTTAGTAACTGAAATCTCTTTCTTGTAGGTTGCCGTTGAGGTTCCATATGCTCTTTTCCAGTCTGTACTCTACTGCATTCTTGTCTATTTGATGATAAACTTTGACTGGACTGCAGCAAAATTCTTGTGGTACACGTTCTTCACATTCTGCAGTTTCCTATACTTCACCTACTATGGGATGATGGCGGTTGCTCTCACTCCTAATTCGGATATTGCTTCAGTTGTTGCTGCCGCATTCTATTTTATATGGAATCTCTTTGCAGGCTTCATTATTCCTCGACCCGTAGGTTTCCAAAAACCAAAAGCATTGTTCTGGTTACACTTTCTAATTTTACTAAGAATATATCACATTACTGAATGCAGAGGATACCTGTATGGTGGAGATGGTACTACTGGGCTTGCCCGGTATCTTGGTCTTTATACGGTCTGTGTGTGTCACAATATGGGGATGATAACAACATGCTGGAGAATGGTCAAACAGTGAAGGAATTTCTTAAGAGTTATTTTGGATATAGGCATGACTTCTTGGGTGAGGTTAGCGCTGCAGTGATTGGATTTACTGTACTCTTTGCTTTTGTGTTTGCTTACGGAATCAAATTTTGTAACTTCCAAAAGAGATGATGTCGTCCATCTTTTTGTTTTTTCACTTTGGTCCATTATATGTGGGGAACAAGATTATTATAATTCATTATAGACGTTTATCTTCTATTCTTCTCTAAGGTATGTAACTGTTGGGATAATTTAAACACAAAACCAGAAAATAGAACAATCACAAACACACAATGTTTACGTGGTTCGATCAAATTGATCTACGTCCACGGCAAGAGAGGACTTAATTTTATTTCTCTCAGAGTTTCAACACTTGTACAAAATTTTAAGAGCTCACTCCTGGGTTGATAACACACTGAGAGTTTTAAGAAAGAATGAGATCTCTCTTCAAATCAACAGGGGCCCACATCAATATTGTCTTTCTTTACCCGAAGTGATCAATGACAACGACCTTCCACAAAATTTCTTTTGCAGCCGCAATTGTTGAACAGAGTTGATTTGAGAAGTGAAAAGAGGTGACTTGATAATGACTCGACAGCGACCTCCAATAATAACCCGAAGTCAGACTTTGTGTTCTCAAAACAAAATTGGTCCCGTGATGTTTGGCCAAATTCAAGCCATTATCAACAATCTCCACCTTGGATTGAATTTTCAAACATCAAGAAGTTGAATATTCATCATAAACACAGCTTACGTGAGAGTTCACTTCATAATAGAACAAGTGAAACTCGACCCCCTCTTGCAAATAATGCCCCAAACAGGGGCCACTTAACAAGTACGAATGCCTCCCAAATTCAAGCAGTGCTTGAACTTGAAGGCCGGGATCGGTTTCGTCAACATGTCAGCTAGGTTGTCTGCAGTACCAATCTTTTTCATCGTGATGTTTTTTTCAGCAGTTACCTCACGAATGAAATGATATCTGACATCAATATGTTTTGTCCTCTCATGATGTACTGAGTTTTTACTTAGATGTATTGCGCTCTGATTATCGTAAATCCAAGTTTCCTTACGAGATTTCTCAACCAAATGACCTCTTTTACCGTTTCTGCTGCTGCCATGTATTCTGCCTCTGTAATGGACAAAGCAACTGTCGACTGTAGAGTCAATCTCCAACTAATAGATGAGCCAGAAAGAGTAAAAAGATAACCAGTCAAAGATCTTCTTTTATCGAGATCACCTGTATAGTCAGAATTCACAAAACCTACAACTAAGGTTCCCAAAGTACTGTTATCAAAAACTAAATCCAAATCTGAGGTACCCCTGAGATACCGAAGAATCTACTTCACTGCTTTCTAATGTGCCTTCCCTGATTGAGCCATGTATCTGCTCACTATACTGACTACCTGGGCAATGTCTGGACGAGTGCAAATCATAGCATACATAATGCTACCCACTGCATTAGAGTATGGAACTCGGGACATCTTCTTCTTCTTGTTCTCACTTGTAGGTGAATCTGAAGCCGAGAGCCTAAAGTGAGGAGCCAAAGGAGTAACGGGCTTGGCCCTCTTCATCCCAAAGCGTTCAAGCACCTTTTCAATATAACTCTTCTGTGAGAGATATAATGTTCCAGCTTTTCTGTCCCTCCTGATCTCCATGCCTAAGATCTTCTTTGTTGTACCAAGATCTTTTATCTCAAACTCATCATTGAGTTATTTTTTTCAAAATAAGAATATGCGATATGTTATTAGCAGCAATAAGTATGTCATCAACATATAATAGAAGATAAATAAAAGAATCATCTCCTAGATGCATGTAGTACACACAACTATCATAAATACTTCTTGAGTACCCATGACTAAGCATAAAACTATCAAACCTCTTGTACCATTGTCTGGGAGATTGCTTCAGGCCATACAAAGATTTTTTCAATCTGCAAACTTGATCTTCTTTACCTTCTACGAAGCATCCCTTTGACTGAGACATGTAGATAGTCTCCTCAAGTTCGTCATGCAAAAATGCAGTCTTCACATCATGCTTCTCAAGCTCCAGATCAAATAGAATAACTATGGTAAGCAATACATGGATGGAGGTATGCTTTACAACCGGAGAGAACACTTCATCATAGTCAATTCCCTCCTTTTGTCTATAACCCTTAGCTACCAACCGTGCTTTGAATCTAGCATCTTCAACCCCTGGGATCCCTTCTTTCTTCTTAAAAATCCACTTGCATCCAATTGCCCTTTTTCCCTTGGGTAATTGCACCAAATCCCAAGTCTGATTCTTGTAAAGTGACTCGAGTTCTTCTGTCATAGCTGTGGCCCAACTTCCAGATTCTTCGCATGAGACAGCTTCAGTAAAGTTTAATGGCTCTTGAATACACATCTCTTCAGCTGTCATGAGAGCATACACCACTAAATCAACATGTGCATATCTTTGAGGAGGTCTGATCTGTCTCCTCTCTCTGCCAGTGGCTATGGAATAAGATTCTTCATTCTCAGCATCATCATCATCTGAGCTTGAATCATGTTGCTCTTCTATAACTGTAGGAGCAATTTTTATAGATAACTTTTGAGAAGTCTCTCCCTCGAGCTCCACCTGAAGCTCCATCTTATCCATGGTTTTTTTTACATTTTCTGTAGACTCAACAAAAATCTTCCCATGATCAAGCATATATCTTTCATTAAAAATAGCATCTCTACTAATAATAAATTTAGGAGAATCAGGTTCAAGACTCCACAAACGATAGCCTTTAACGCTATCAGCATAACCAATAAATATGTATTTTTTAGCTCTAGGCTCAAGCTTACTTTCTCTAACATGATAGTAAGCGGGGCATCCAAATACCTTTAAATTTGAATAGTCATTTGGTTTACCTGACCATACCTCATTTGGAGTCTTGTGTTCAATGGCGATAGAAGGAGACCGGTTTATCAAGTAACAAGCTGTGTTGACAGCTTCAGCCTAGAAGTCTTTATCCAACCCAAAGTTTGAGAACATATACCTAGCTCTCCATCAACGTTCTATTCATGCGTTCTGCCACCCCGTTTTGCTGAGGAGTGTGTCTGAGCGTGCGATGTCGTACGATCCCAGAATTTGAACAGAACTGATTGAACTCACCACTGCAGAACTCTAGGCCATTATCTGTTCGGAGACGTTTAATATTCTTTTCATTTCAACAAGTATTTTCCACTTCTTGAAAGTTTTGAACACCTCACGTTTGCCCCTGAGAAAGTAAACCCAAACTTTCCTAAAAAAATCATCAATAAATGTCAGAAAATAAAGAACACCACATTTGGATGGAACCTAAGCAGGTCCCCACAAATCTGAATGGATGTAGTCGAGAGTGCCCTTCGTCGTATGTGAGCCAGTCGAGAAGCTGACACGAGTTTGCTTCCCAAACACACAATGCTCACAGAAATCCAGTGATGATATATGGTCACCACAGATTAAGCCACGTTTATTCAAAATAGCCATCCCCTTCTCACTCATGTGGCCTAAGCGCATGTGCCACAACTGAGTAGTGTCCCTATCAGCATCAGAGGACACACCTGCAGAGCCTGTCACCGTACTGCCTTAGAGAACATAAAGACTGTTCACCTTATAACCTTTCATCACAACCAATGAATCCTTAGTAACTCTAAGAGCTCCACCTTCACCAGTGTAAGAACACCCAATAGAATCCAAAGAACTCAAAAAAAATCAGATTTTTCTTTAAATCCGGGATGTGTCTCACATCTAATAAAGTTCTCACTATCCCATCGTGACACCGGATGTGAACTGTACCAATACCAACTGTCTTGCAAACTGCATTGTTGCCCATCAAAACTGATCCACCACTTATAGATCTGTAAGTAGTGAACCAATCTTTATATGGACACATATGATAAGACGCACCCGTATCCAAGATCCATTCTCTATCTTAACGGTCATCCAAGGGACAAACTGTAAGAACCGTCTCAGCAACAACAGCAGTATCAGCCTTTGCCGTATTAGCTGAATCTGAGGTTTCATCACGCTGGTTGTCTTTCTTCTTTAGAGCATAGCATTCTGACTTGTAATGCTCTTTCTTGTGACAATAGAAACACTCCATATTTTTCTTGTTTTGGGCTGACCTGGACTTTGAACGATTTCTGGATTGCCCTTTATCACCATCTCTAGTCTTCATTCTACCTCTGGCTAGCAGACCATCAGCCTGCCTATCGGTACATCTCCCATTCAACTTTGTTCTTAACTCAGCAGAATTCAAAGAGGCCTTTACATCCTCAAGACTTATGGATTCTCTTCCATACAACATAGAGTTAATAAAGTTTTCATAAGAGTCAAGCAAGGAACACAACACGATGAGAGATTGGTCTTCATCATCAAGATTAAGATCCAGGTTTTTCATATACAAGACAATTTTATTAAATTCATCAAGGTGTTCCTGAATGGGTGTACCTTCCTTCACCTTCAATGTGTATAGCCGTTGCTTCAGGTATAATCTCATAGTAAGAGATTTCTTCAAGTAAAGACTTTCGAGCTTTGACCACAACCCCGCTGTCGTTTCCTCATCGGTAACTTCACGAAGCACATTGTCGGATAGTGACAATTGCAAGGCGCCGTGAGCCTTTTCGTCCATCTCTTCGATCTCGGCACTAGTTATATTTTCTGGATATTTATCATCGATAGCTTTAATTGTGCCTTCACGTCGCAACAAAGTCTTCATCTTTATCCTCCATAGACCGAAATTGTTTTGGCCATCGAAGATCGACACCGAAAACTTCACAGAAGCCATTGTGGAGGATTGAAAGCTGTCCTAGAACCGAGAATCTCTGATATCAATTGTTGGGATAATTTAAACACAAAACCAGAAAATAGAACAATCACAAACACACAATGTTTACGTGGTTCGATCAAATTGATCTATGTCCACGGCAAGAGGGGGCTTAATTTTATTTCTCTCTGAGTTTCAACACTTGTACAAAATTTTGAGAGCTCACTCCTGGGTTGATAAATGATAACACACTGAGAGTTTTAAGGGAGAATGAGATCTCTCTTCAAATCAACAGGGGCCCACATCAATATTGTCTTTCTTTACCCGAAGTGATCAATGACAACGACCTTCCACAAAATTTCTTCTGCAGCCGCAATTGTTGAACAGAGTTGATTTGAGAAGTGAAAATAGGTGACTTGATAATGACTAGACATCGACCTCCAATAATAACCCGAAGTCAGACTTTGTGTTCTCAAAACAAAATTGGTCCCGTGATGTTTGGCCAAATTCAAGCCATTATCAACAGTAACTCTATTAGCTTGAATTGAATGAACAAATCTGTAATTATTTCCATACATAAATAAGTACCTGCAATGGAGAGTTTCAATCTTTTGGCCCCCTTTGTTGCTACAATATCTTTTGGAAAGAGGAATCAAACACTGAATCATGAAACTTAAGATGAGAAGAAACTTGCTTGGAGAATCAAAGGATGGGTAATTCCAGCAATGCGACAACTGAACATAACAACTTCCAGCAGAATCCCCAACACGATAATATCCTTCCCGTATCAAGTATGTGCAACTTCTCCTCAAAAGTCCTAATGCTTTCTGGAAACATCAGTGAACCTGGCCGAATGTGGGAACTTAGGTAGGTGATGTATCATCCCACTGCCATATCCCTCAAAAGTTTACATTAGAATGAAAATTGACAATGAATCATCATTTATATTGTATACATGCTAGGAAAGATTAACAAGTTTATAGGCAGGTTCAGTCACTACAAACAAAGTCAGCAAATAAATATGTTGCATCATACCAACTACTTACAGGAATTAACATCGAAAAACTCGGGTAAGGGAAAAACAAGAAGCTGATGCAGAGGACAATAATTTCCAGTTAAAGCATAAGAACTGTTACCTACACCTGTATACTCCAATACAAGAGTATAACTATTTGCATACTACTGAATTTGTGTTCATTTCAACAAGAACTATATCAAGTGATCCTGGAGTGTTGGGATCACAAACCCGATGATCAAGTTCGAGTTCCAGAACTTGGGTATTGATGCACCAGCTTTATTTGGGACATGTGGAGCCTCTAGGCCTTTCAACTTCATAGCTAACAAGATTGTTAGTGACTCGATGCTGGCTAATCATTCTTTAAATATATTTTGTGAGAATTGAATCAACAATGTGCTTGTTTCAAGAAGAAGCTGCAAGATGTGAAGAAAGTCACCGCTTTCTTCTAAATCAAGAGAAGCTGCAAGCTAAATGACATCAGCTGAATCATCATTAAGATGTGAAGAAATTAAATTTAGACATTGTATGCATTTCACTACCAAAATGGAGAAATACGTTGAGCCTATCCATTGAGGACAAGTCCCACGTGCACAACGAATAACACAATTATGATGCGAGCAAATGTTTTGAATGCCTCCTTAAGTACAAAATTGAGATGCGCTCGTCATCAGTTGAGAAAATTGGACGTTGATCAATAAACAGAAGGGGGACGATACTTACCAGTGAAGGCGGCCGCACGTGAGGAGCAAACAGAAGAGGGCTGTAATTAAATTGGTCATTTATTTTTTCCCAACAAAAAGAAATTGAATCTTCCTTTTGCTCCAATTAGGGGCGAAAACCAATTTTCGGGAGAAAAGAAAAACTATTTGCTATCTTCTCCGTTCTTCTTCTCAGACTGAAATTAGGGTTTCTTTGAAAATTTACCCCTCGATTTGGTAGCACGTGTTAGAATATAGCATCATAATCCTGGAGCGTTGTCATAATTTTCGGAGTTTTTGATATATTAGTTAGAGATTTTCACATTGTATTAGGGGGTCGTCATAACTTCAGAGTTTTGATATAGTAGTTAGATCTGTCCAAACGGACGGCTTGGTCGGCTAGGCCGGCCTACTCATTTCCTTTTTTTTCTTTTTTTTTTCTTTTTTAGTTAAAAAAATTCAAGAGTAAATAACAATAAATTAAGCGTAATTTTGATAAAAAATCAAACATATTATTAATCACTTGTAATTATATAATTTATAAATACAAAAAATTATAAAAATTAAAATGATAAAAATAAAATCTTTATTAATAATCAGACTAATAATTACAAATTTATTTTGGAATAGGTCGCCTCACAATAGATGAATACATCCCAACTGGGTTGGCACTCCCTCATCTATATCACTATCATTAGCAACTCTTTCCAAAAAAAAAATTATCACAAATTCTTAGCTAAGAAATAAAAATTACAAACTAATGAATAATTTCTGCTCTTTATATTTATCTCTTATTCCTAACTCTTCAAGTTTATCTTCAATACTAACCATCTGATCGATGCATTGAGTTCTCTTCTTGTACATCTACCAATCTTGTAGGCACATTACCGCATGTACGATAGATAGATCTAATGATGTCCTGTGATCGTCGATCAAACGTCCTGATGTGCTGAAGGCGGATTCTGAAGCTACCGTGAAAACTTGCACTTTTAGTGAGTCACGAGTCATGATGGAAAATATAAGATATGAAACTGTTCCATATACTCTCTTCACCATTGCAAAATATCAAAACTATTATTTTGACTTTTAATTAAATATGCAGTTAAATATTGTTCAATTTTAGAAACTTCCATTGATGATCCATATCCAGATTCAGATCCACCAATTAGCTCAGCTATCAATAATTCCCTATAAAAACTCTTATCTTTGCCCCGACTTGAACTCGTAGAAGCAGAACCTATAGGCTGATGTGTACTTACACCATATCTAGCTGCATATCCATCATATAATCTTTGAAAATAAGTTCTAATAGTATTATGATGAGAAAGAGCAGTAATAGTTTGACCATCATCAGTGTCTATTATCATGTTACCATACAAAGAATTTAACAAAATTTGAAGGCCAACATCCTTCAAACATGGATCAATAAGAATCCCCAAACCAAAAATAATAAGAATATGCTTAAAATACTTATTAAATTTACTTTCTATTTGAAAAATCATATTTTCAAAATAATTATCCATATGATAATTATTAAATATTTTTTGAATATTTAAAACTTATAAAGTAGTTTGAATAATAGTTGGATAATAACAACCAGATAATAACATAGTAGCATCATAAAAAACTTATAACATTTCTTTTACACTATATACAACTGACCATTCATCGTCAGTTATTCCATACATATTACCATATCTAGAACTAAAAGTATAGAAAGTAATAAAATTATTTATAATTTTTTATACTTTATTGCTAAATTTAACATTGCATAGGTAGAATTCCACCTATGGTCAACATCTTTTGGAATTAATCTGGGTTTAAAAAATTTTCTTTTACACAATTGTTTTCATCTTTTAAGTCTTTGTTCAGAAGCATTATGAGCATAAGGTATTGTTCTAACCTTTTCTATCATGGATTTAATTTCACCAAATGCATTTTGAACAATTAAATTTAAAATATGACACATACATCTAATATGAAAAATATCACTATGACATAGCAATAGCAAAGATGATTTGATATGATCAACAACTATATTATTATTACTTGCATTATCTAGTGAAAAGAGAAAATATTTTTTCTGAATTTTCTAATTTTATGAGTTCTTCTATTATTAAATTTGCAATATTAATACCATTATGTGAATATTTAAATGTAATAAAAATAATTCTTTTAAACATTTGCCAACTATCATCAATCCAGTGTGTTGTGATACATAAATAACAAGTTTGTGATCTAGATGTTCAAGTATCAGAACTTAAAGAAAATTTACAATTTAAATTTTAAAAATAAGAAATTATTTTTGCTTATTCCTCATGATAATATTTCAAAATATCACGTTGATAAGATTGACGAGAAAACTTTTTAAATGCGAGATAAAAACCATCTGTAATCATATCTTCAAATTCATCATCTTCTAGTAATTTAAAAGAAAGGTTTTTAAGAATAACAAACTTGATGACGCATTTCCTGGTTTTAATTGCGTCATAGTTCCAACTACTGAGACTACCGGACGATGAGGATTGGGAGAGTAAAGATTGTCAGATATCACTGAGGTGTTGTCTGACCTCTGTTGTGCTTTTCTAAATGGCGTTTAAGGTGGTTGGTACCGTTTTTATGATGAGCTTGGAAAATATGGCCGCATAACGCACACTTAGTCTTCTGGGTGAGGAGCTTACAATGTTGATCCCTAGTGACTTCTATCTTCTCAAAGAAGTTCCACACATGGGATCTCGGCCTTGTAGGAGCTCTAAGTGCAGAATCATCGCCACCGGGTTCGTGAACAACATCGGTAGGAGGAGTAACTGTAGCTCATACAGTAGGAGTATTAGGACTCGTTTTAACATTGGGAGTTAGAATTTGCCCGTCATAATCAGAGGAGGAAGCCATTTGATTGAATAATTAGAAAGCTAAAGCGAGAATAAGAAAGTATTAGAGCGTATTAGAGAATATTAGAGAGAAGTAGATGAGTTTTGGATGAGAAAAACAAATAAAAACTCCTTCTATTTATAGAGGCAGCCCCCTAGTCAAATGACCAAAATACCCTCAAAATTTGGTCTTTTTTTGACCGTTTTTTGGAGTATTTTAGTCATAATCAAAACTATTTTCTTCTTGTAAAGAGATAGAGAGAGAGAAGGAAAGAAAGAAAGAAAAAAATCACTAAAATAGAATTGTCTTTCATGTAATCCTAGATGACATCAATTGAATCATTAAGATGTGAAGAAGAAAATGAACTAAGTTTCCAACAAAGATAATAAATACTTTACATATTCTACACAAACAAATAAAAAAGTGGTTAAAAAAAGGAATCGGCCTCAAGAGTTGGCTAGCTCAAAATTTCAAGAGAAGAGTGTCCTATAACTCTTTATTCTTAAGAGCCAGAAAATGAAGCAAATAGCACTCGATAAATTCATGAGGATGAGAATAGCTTGAGAGCGGGCAACATCATATCATATGTGTATTATTGGGTCTTTTCTCTTCCATTTTATCGCCGAAGTTTGAACCTCTACGCATAGCCAACTGCAACTCCTTGCCACGTCCCAAGCCTCGATAATTGTTATCAGGTGATCAGTTCTCTCTTTCACGGCAAAAACTCCAATTTAGAGAAGGGTTTTTTATACAAAACCAACACAAAATATAGTAACTTTTTAGAAAATCACCATATATATTTCTTATTTTCATAGAACCATCATAAAATATATGTTGTGCGCAGTGAAAATTTCGGCAGAGTTTCTGGTGCACAATAAGAGAGAAAGATCGATAAGAATTCCCGTCTCACAAAGGAAACAAGAATCTGAAGCGAATATCTCAACAAAATGAGATATCGGCTCTTCCTCTCATCAGTTCTAGGACTGACTTGTCGAGGGATCCTAAAAACTATTACAATGGTCACAAACACAAACAAACCTAGGACTGACTTGTCGAGGGATCCTAAAAACTATTACAATGGTCACAAACACAAACAAACTAATTTTATGTGGTTCGGCAAACTGCCTACGTCCACGGGGCAAGGAGGAGGGAGATCTACTATTAGAGGGAGAGATATAACTAGGGTTTACAATCACTCAATCTAAACCCTCACGCAAGTATCTCTCTCAAAATAACCAAAAGACTGCACAGAAATCCACGCACAAAGTCGGCGGCTTGCTGCTTTCGCTGCTCCTACTTCCTCTACACGCCGCCCAAAAGAACGCTACCAAAAGAACAAAGAAAACACAGCCGATTTTGTTTCTCCCTGCACAAACCCCCTCTGCGATTTACCTTGCACACTTAAAACCTAGGAAATAGCAGCTATATATAGCTGCAGTTCGGGTGGGCCTTCAATCAACTCCTGCCAACATTCGTGGGCCCCACATGTTCACATACGAAAACTCCTCACACCAACATTCGTAGCCCCCACTTGCTTTGAACTTCACGCATTTTCTTTTTTTGATCTCTTCACGTGGTAGGTTAGCCTACGTCACATTCATAATTCTCCACCTCGGCGAAGTTTTCCCAAAACTGAGCCGACACCAATCAAAATAAATGTCCCACTTGTTGCGTCCAGGATGCCGTGAAACAATTCACGACAACGGACTCAATTCACAACAAGTCTAGAACCCAAATGAGAATGTGACCACTCTCCAAACGTCGGTATCTACTCACCAAATCGATCTCACCCCCATCAAGATCCAACCCGGCTGCATCATAAAGACTGCCTACGTATCCTCTTGCTCAAGGAATCATGCCTCACGTAGTTCATCCAAATGGCCACGAACGACCTCAATCCAATAGAAGAATTCGTAACCCTTCTCCAATATCATCAACTCTGCGGCTGATAGCACCTCCAATGGCCTCAAACACCTCCACCTGAGGTGAACCAATGGTCATATCCAAACTACGTCTACTAGCTGCACTCGAATCAAAACCCAACTCATCATCTGCACTCAAATCCAAATGATCCCTAAGCCGTGTCATCTCAGCTAGAATCCCAAACAATGCAGTATGATCTGGAGTAATCTTTACCCAATGTGGAGTAGCATCACACTCCACCCGCTGTGATACATCTAAGATCTGTCCAATACTCTCCACCTGCTGAGAGTAAATTAGCTCCCTCATCGGAGCCTCAACAGAAGTGACACTACCAGACCAAACATCCAATGGAGTTTTACCTTCAATCACATCAGTTGACAACTCTTTAATAAGATGGCTTGAATATGTCGAAGCCTCAGTCTGGAAACTCTTCTGCAGACTATTGCTTGACAACAAATACCGATCATCCTCCAGCAAGGCACGGTTCTCCAAATTTACCACCCTATCAAGTTGCCCTAAGATTTTCCTTCCAACAAAGTGTCTTGAAATACCGTGAGCTCGGCTCCAATACAGAAATAGGTCCATCTTGTACCTCCTAACAAAATCAGAATAAAGTACATTCACCTTTATGTCCATCTTACACTTCTTCAAACTTTTAGAGACTACTAGGACTTTCTCCAATGGAAATTTGGTTGCAACCCAAACACGCCTAGAACAGTCACTAACAAAAAAAACCAAACGCCTATTACCTCCTAATGATGCCCCCTTGGGAGGCCCCTAAACATCCACGTGAACACCTCCAGAACGACTCTTAGCACGGTGAATAGAGGTGCCAAATTTTACCTTGGTTTTCTTGCTCCAATTAACATGTTCACTAGACTTTAAACTACAGGTCTTCGCACCCTCTTTCAATCTATGCAAGGAATCAATACTGGAATGACCAAGCCCCAAATGCCGCAGTCTAGTCAAATCAATAGAAGTCGTTACTTCTCCACCTGCCACTATACCTCCAGTCAAGTAATACAAGTTATTCCTCCTGACGCCCTTCATCACAAGCTGAGAGTCTTCCACAATCTTGAGAACCATGTCCTCAATTCGAACATTCAGACCCTCTCCAACCAAAGATCTAATCGAGATCAAGTTCTTTCTTAAAGAATAAACATATCTCACATCATTTAACTCCCTAACAGTCCCGTCAAACATTTTGATGCGAATTCTTCCTATCCCACATATCTCACATCATTTAACTCCCTAACAGTCCCGTCAAACATTTTGATGCGAATTCTTCCTATCCCAAGGATCTGGCATGCACGGTTATCAGCCATGTACACCACACCACTATCCAGCTTCTCAAAACCGGAAAACCATTCCCTTCTAGGGCACACATAATAGGTCACATCACTATCCAACATCCACTCGAATTCCTCCGAATAGCTCCATGTAGGACTGATAGAAAGCGAATAAATAGAAGAGTCAGAAATATTCCCATCCGATACGATGTTTGCTTCTGATGATAATTGCTTCTCTTTTCCCTTCTGCTTATTCTTCATCCATTCGTCGAGCTTTGGGCAGTCTTTCTTCCAATGACCAGTCTCCTTGCACCAAGCACATTGATCTTTTCTAATTGTAGGATGTTCTACTCTAGACTGTGACTTTTAATTCTTTCGGTTTGGACCCTTCCCTCTTGCGGCCAACGCCTCTACTACCGATTCAGTCAAAGTCTCCTTATCCTTCTTCCGAAGCTGATAATTCACCAGTGCAGCAGTGACCTCACTATACGAAAGAGATGCCTTCTAATTAATCAGAGTAAGGACGAATGTCTCATATTCCTTGTCGGGCAAGGAACTCAATAACAGCAACGCCTTGTCCTCATCTTAAATCATGACATCCACATTCGCCAAATCCGCAAGAAGCTTTGTGTAGGTGTTCATGTGATCTCTAATTAAGGTTCCCTTCTTCAACTGGAAGCGATAAAGTCTCCTCTTCAAATGCAAGCGGTTCTCAATACTCTTTGTCAAATACTTGCTTTTGAGAATCTTCCAAATCTTCTTTGCAGAAGTCTCATTCATCACATCATATTTTAGATCTTGAGTCAAACATTGGAGAAACACTTGTTGTGCGCAGTGAAAATTTTGGCAGAGTTTCTGGTGCATAATAAGAGAGAAAGATCGATAAGAATTCTTGTCTCACCAAGAAAATAAGAATCTGAAGTGAATATCTCAACAAAGTGAGATATCGGCTCTTCCTCTCATCAGTTCTAGGACTGACTTGTCGAGAGATCCTAAAAACTATTACAATGGCTACAAACACAAACAAACTAATTTTATGTAGTTCGGTAAACTGTCTACGTCCACGGGGTAAGGAGGGGGGAGATCTACTATTAGAGAGAGAATTACAACTAGAGTTTACAATCACTCAATCTAAACCCTCACATTATTATCTCTCTCAAAACAGCCAAAAGACTACACAGAAATCCACGCACAAAGTCGGCGGCTCGCTGCTTTCGCTGCTCCTATTTCCTCTACACGTCGCCCAAAAGAACGCTGCCAAAAGAACAAAGAAAATACAGCCGATTTTGTTTCTCCCTGCACAAACCCCCTCTGCGATTTACCTTGCACACTTAAAACCTAGGAAATATCAGCTATATATAGCTATAGTTCGGGTGGGCCTTCAATCAACTCCTACCAACATTCGTGGCCCCCACATGTTCACATACGAAAACTCCTCACAACAACATTCGTGGCCCCCACTTTCTTTGAACTTCACGTGTTTTCTTTTTTTGATCTCTTCACGTGGTGGGTTGGCCCACGTCACATTCACAATATAGTGGATTTTTTTGGAGAATCATCACAATTTTTTTATTTTCATAGAACCACCATGAAAATATGCATCCATAACAAAGTCCACCAAATTATAATTTTGTATCTATATCATGTTAAACTAAATAATATGCTAAATCCCTAAAATATCATCATGGTGGGACCACCTAATCTATTATTATATTTCTCAAACTAACAAAATACCTGAACATCGTTAATGACCCAGATGGTTGGTATGGCTCTCACTATCTTGGGTTCCATTCGAGATTACCTTATTATAAAAAATATTACTTTCCTCTAAAACTTTGTTAACTCCCTCAAAAAAGTTTTAATTTCCTCCAAGTACCCCCACTCATGCCCTCTAAAATGTTGTCATAATGAGCATTTAGGTCATATTATACTATTATTATTTAACAAAATACTGATGTAAATTATGACTTGGTGGGACTTTATAAAAGATTCATATTTTCATGGTGGTTCTATAAAATTTTTTTGGTGGTTTTCTAAAAAACCAGTATATTTTTTGGTGGTTCTATGAAAATTAAAATTTTTTATAGTGGTTCTCCAAGAAACCACTATATTTTGTGGTGGTTTTGTATAAAAAACCCTTTAGAGAAAAAGCTCCAACTTCATTAGAAATTCTTTGACATATTTATCTTAGTGAGTTAAAGATAAGGGCTTACTTTTAATAGGGGCTAATGAGAAAATGAAATTGAAAGTTTTGTGTTTCTTTGTCAAAAGTGAAACTTGATGGCTTCGTAGAATAGATGAGAAAAAGTTAAGGAGAATAGAAGGGAACTTATTTCACCCCGTCAGGATAACCTCAATAAAGGAAAGGGAAGAGAATTTAAAGCTCAACATGAGCCGCTGGATTTGATCTTGAGAGGGTAAAATTTTCCATGCATGACAATTATTTTTTGATCAATTCGTTTTCCCGCGGTTACACCCCAACTTGACGGGGGCACAAAATTATACAATTATTCATCTTAACTAACCTCTCTTCTGCTACCTTTCTCAAATAAATTATGAAACAAAGTTACTGGTTACCCTAACTTTCCTCAGCTCTAGTTACTCCAATCCAAAATAGGGTGTAATCTTATCCCCACACTTGTCAACATTATGGTATTTAAGTGCAAATAATCCAAAAATATATGACATATTTGTTTAGCTCTAAAGAACACGTAGCCGCAAGAAACTTTCAACTATTCTTTATGATATACATAACAAAATTTTCTCCTAGTTTACAATTTCTATTATTCAAGCTCATTTCATTTGTCTTTCTAAGATCTTATATTAATTAAATATTTTCTTCTTAAAAATTACTAATTGATGTGTACTAGGTAATGATCGAGTGGTTTGCAACTATAGTTTCAATATAAGTGTCATTTACATGTAACTGAAACGTCACAACCGTTCTTGTATACAACTGTAATTACAGTTGTTTAGCTCAATCTTTAAAATTTACAACTTAGAGTTGCAACTGTTTGGTTATGCTTATAATTAACTTTTCATTTGTAGCTAGTTTTTACATTTAAAAAAATTTATAAAACTATTATTCTTGTTTATGCTTTGAATTTAAATAATATTTTTATCTTTTTATAAAAAAATGATTTTCAATGTTTTTAGTTTAATATTTATTTGTGAAAGTTTGGGAAAATAGTACTTTTCTAATCATTTTCGTGAAAATTTTAAATTTCAGAATTCAAAAATAAAATATAAAATTATTTTTGAAACAATTAAAAATATTCTTTCCATATCAGTTGTTCTATCGACTTGTCCTATATTTTGGGTCTAAATAATCACTCTTAAATGAGAGACGACATTTTGCAAATAAGCTCTCTATACCAATCGGCTATCTATGTTCTTTTCTTTCTTTATTTCTCTCATCCTCAGTCTCTTTTCCCATTAAATTCTTAGGTTTTTACGAGAGTTGTCCCCCAAATCTTTAGTAGTTTGAAGTTACCCTTCAAAATCTTCATATTTAGAAATCAGTGCCTAACTATTTAAGGGAGTATTTGGGAACCATGGTGTTTCCTCAATTTCTATGGTGTTTTGGTCAAAACAAAAGTACTATGTGTTTGAGAATCATAGTGTTTTTGTGCTTAAATTCATACAAAAACATAAAACACAGTATTTTTATTTTGAGAAAAATGTGTCAAGGCCCCAAAATCAGAAAGCAGATGTGGCCCAGCCCCGACAACTTTTTCTCTTACTCTTTAGCCCTAAAAGAATCAAAAAAGTGTGGCTCAGCCCCCAAAACCCACTTTTATACATGTACTATGTGTATTTTCCAAAGCGGACAAATTTTCAAAACCAACCCTTTTAGACATTTAATTGCAAAAACCGACCCCTTTTCATAATAATTGCAAAAACCGACCTGTTTTCAGCCCAGCGCTGAAAACAGGTCGGTTTTTGTAAAAAAATCTCCGAAACATCACGGGAGTTCAACTCCCGTGAAGTTTATGGAGAAATTAAACTTCACGGGAGTTGAACTCCCGTGAAGCTTAATTTGTGCTTAAAACTCCACGGGAGTTGAACTCCCGTGGAGTTACAGTCAGCAATTCCAGAGAATCGAGTCTCTGGCAAATTGTGACTGCAACTTCACGGGAGTTCAACTCCCGTGAAGTTGCAGTGCCTATTTTCCAGAGATCGATGTCTTGGAAAATTGTGGCACTGCAGACTCCACGGAGTTGAACTCCGTGGAGTTTGGTACCGCCTTATTTACCCATGCGCGTGTTGACCCACCCGAGACCCAGACAACACACCAAACCATTAATATTTCAGCTAATCGTTCTAATTAACCAGAACGCGCGCCTTTCCAGTTCCGTCGGCCATACACCATTACCACTTAAACCTAAACCATTACATAATCTATCTTTTTTAAATACCAACTTTATTACCTAAATAACCAAAAATTTTATTTAAACAAACACATTTCAGATACAACAAAATTTTATATCACTTCCTCACTACCTAGCCTCCGACCTGAGCCGCGCGCCCACCAGCCTCTCGACGCCGCCAGCTGGCCCCAGATTCGCACGACGCCCGCGCGCCGCCTGCTCCGACCGCCGCCTCGCTTCAATGATCTCAGTCAGATTTTCAAAAAAAAAAGGTAAATTCTTTCTAAAAAAGCTATACCCTCTAATTTTTGTATTCTCCCACTATTTGATTGTGATTACATGTAGAAATCTAGATTTTAGAATTTAATTGTGAATTGTTTACGAATTTTGTGAAGAAATGTGAAAATTAGATTGGAAATTATCAATAAATGTGAAAATTAAAGGGAAAATTATCAATAAATGTGAAAATTAGAAGGAAAATTATCAATGGGGAAATTATCAATAATTTTGTGATATTTGTGATGAATTAGTGTGTAAATTATCAATAATTTTGTGAAATTAGAGGGAAAATTATCAATAATTTCGAAAATTATTGAATTTAGAGTTTAGAATTTAATTGTGAATTATTTAGATTTTGTGAAGAAAAATTAGATTTTAGATTTTACATATGTATGATATAAATTAGATTTTAGAATTTAATTGTGAATTATTTATGAATTTTGTGAAGACGTATTAAATAATTTTGCGTATTTAGAGGTGAAATTATCAATTAATGTGGAAATTAGAGTTACTACCTAAATGTAAAAATTAGTAACAATCAATATTTATTTGGCTTTTCGTGTAATATTGATATTGAATTTTTCACTCTTCAGAGGTAACGATGAATGATCGAATTGTAATTCTCTGTTCTTATGATGGGAAGATTAATTACCTCGAGAATAATATGCCCGTTTATGAAGGAGGCACGACGAGACCGTTGTTCATAACAAAATCGTGTACTTTCGATGATTTGGTTAATGAATTACACAAACTTACATTAACTAACTCACGTGAGTATCACCTCAGTGTGGTTTGCAATTATCCTGTTGTGGAGAACAGAACAAGTGGCATTCAAATATCAAGTGACTACGATATGGGTCTCATTCATGTCTTACACGACGAGAAGCGTTCGGTCGAATTGTTCATTGAAAAACATCAGAGAGATTTGGGCAAATCGTTGAACTACGAAGGAATGTATTCCCGCATGTTGGAGGATCCTGAAGTTGATTCTGTAGGCTTTTTATCTCCTCAACAAGATGAATGTTGGACACAATCACAATACATGAGCGGTCCTTCGTTCGTGGGCACGTCGAATGCTTTCGATACTAACACGGGAATTCAAGAAGATAATGCAAGTGTTGAATCCGAGAATGATGAAGAGGAGGGATTACAAATTAATAGCATGACCTTGATAGATCATGATGATGGGGAAAACCAACACATCGACGGGGCTTATGTTAATAATGAGTATGTCGACTTAGAGGATCCGCCGCCCGATGAACTTCAAGGAGATGAATGGATTGATAACTCCGCGATGGAAAGTGTTCCTATTGGCACTAATAGCGGTGTTGATACACAGGCCGAGGACTTCTCATTCATCAAGGGAGATCTTTACGAGAGTAAGGATAAATTGATCCATGCTATTCGCACGTATTCCATTGCAAAAAATGTGAAGTTCAGGCCAACCAAAAATAATACTACAAGCTATAATGTGGTTTGTTTCTATCGCAAAGATGACGATGTCGAAGATAATAGTGGACACCACGACGGCAATGCGAGGTGTCCGTGGAAGCTTAATTCACGCTCGGGTTCAAGAGTAGGTGGGCAATTCAAAATCACGGCATACAATGGACTCCACACTTGTAGCAATCCTCGATTAGAGATGAATAACAAGAATGCGTCCTCTTCTTTTATATATCGATTGATTTTACCGCATCTGAGGGAGGATCTTGATCTAAGGCCGAAAGATATCCGTCTTTTAGTGCATAAAGCCACCAACTTGGATGTATCATATCACAAGTGTTGGAATGCTAGGAGGAAGGCGATGATAAAAATATTCGGGGATTGGGATAATTCGTATGAGATTTTACCTCATTATCTTGAAGCACTCAAAAGAGAAAATCCGGGGACTGTCTACGAAGTATCTTCGGACCCCGTTGATGGCGGAGAACGGCGGTTCACCGGTGTATTTTGGGCATTTGGGCCCTGTATTGAGGGGTTTCGTCATTGCCGTCCTCTTCTTAGCATTGATGGAACTCACTTATATGGTAAATACAAAGGCGTTTTGCTTGTTGCAACCGGAGTTGACGCGGATGGCGGGTTGTTTCCTTTAGCATTCGCAGTGGTTGATGTTGAAAATACAGAGAATTGGGCTTGGTTTTTTGCATGCATTAGATATCATATCCCTAGTGTGGGGACGCGGCCGATTACATTCATATCCGATAGGATGAAAGGAATTCCAAGAGCACTCCAACAACATTTCCCGTCACCACATGCACATCGCTATTGTTTGCGACATATTAGAGACAACTTCAAGAAGAAGTATGGAAACGCTCAGGTTCAAGACTTACTTTGGCAAGCCGGTTGTGCAACAGAAAAATATGTTTATGAACAAATACGAGAGAGGATCAAGTTCACTTCACGAGCCGCACATGATTGGATCGAAACTAGTTTGGGTCCAAACACGAGCCGCACATGATTGGATCGAAACTAGTTTGGGTCCAAACAATGTTGATAAGTGGGCTTTATGTGATGATGGCGGTCGACGGTTCTGTATGATGACTACGAATGCGTCTGAGAGCTTCAATGGTGTGCTCAGGGGAGCACGCGGCATGCCAATACAGGCACTAGTTGCTAAAACTTTTTACAGGCTTAATAAATTCTTTGTTCGACGTCGAGAACTTGGTGAAAATATGCGCTCCCAGCTAACACCGAATGTTGATGAAATGCTAGCGGCTCAGATTGTACAAGCTCGGTCCTTTCAGGTTGTACGATACAGTTTTAATGAATGGGAGGTGCTCGAGGGAATAACCCATAGAGAAAATCGCTCTTACAAAGTCAATATGTTGGTGGATCACACTTGTACGTGCACTTGCAATGTACCGCAACTACAATTGATTCCTTGTTCACATGTTGTAGCAGCTTGCTCCGACCTACAGGGTGGTGCTCGCATTTCACATTATGAATTTGTCGACGCTTGGTATTCTGCATACAACTATCAACAAACCTACAAAGAGTGTTTTCGTCCACCATACGATAGTCGACATTGGACACAAGATGGGCCACGGATATTACCTCCACTGTATAAAAGATCGGCGGGGCGCCCTCGTTCCGTGCGTATTAGAAATAGTATGGATGACGGACGTGAAGGAGCTAGGAGGAGAAATAAGTGCAGTAGATGTGATCAACCGGGTCACAACAAAAATAGGTGTCCAGTTAGTATTAGGCGTTGATTTGTATTATGTATCGTTTTGCACTATGTCATTCGTAGTTGTTATCTTTGAAGCGTATGATACTCGTTATTTGTAATATGTTCTGTATGCAACTCCGTTCATTTCACCCATGCATTTGTATTATGTAGCGTTTTGCACTATGTCCGAACCAATTTGTAATATGCTATGTATGATACTGTGTTCATTGCACTTTGTATATATGCTCATATTTTAATCACAGGTCTATTCATTATGGATCCGGGACCGGAGAATCCCGACGTTTTGTACCTTCAGGCGAGTCATTGTTCAGACCATATTGGTTCGGGAGAGGTAATACGAATAAATTAGATATATATTTCTTCGATAAATATAATTTTTTAATGAATATACTTAAAACTGATTCTTGTTTTATGTGCAACCCGTACCAGAGTACACGATGATCGAGCATTCCCATAGTCATTCGGCATGGGTCATAGAGGATGAGAGGGTACTAGCTTTGATCGCTCAGGCCGGTTTTCGACCGTGTTCGACGATTCGTTATATCAGGCTTGATTGGCCGCTTATCACTGCTTTGATTGAGAGGTGGAGGCCAGAGACCAACACCTTTCACATGCATATAGGGGAGTGCACGATCACTTTACAGGACGTGGACGTCATACTTGGGCTCCGGATTGATGGACCGGTAGTTACGGGCACCGACGATCATAGTTGGCCGGAGGTATGTGGCCGGCTACTTGGACAGGTTCCCGACTTGAGGAGTGGTGCGATGAAGCTATCGTGGCTTCGTCAGACATTTCAGGGCGACATACCAGAGGATGCCTCTGATGAGACGCTCCAGTTTCATGCTCGTGCATACATATTGCACATGATAGGGTGCGTACTATTTCCTGATGCGAGCAAGACTCTCGTACATGCACGATGGCTGCCACTGCTGGAGGATTTTGGTGTATGCGGGGCACTATCGTGGGGCAGTGCGGTGTTGGCATATTTGTATCGAGAATTGAGTAGAGTATCTCTGATGCAGAATAAAGAATTTAATGGATGCTGTACGTTGATACATATTTGGTCATGGGAGCGCATTCATATTGGACGACCCACTTTACTTATGCACCGTGACTTAGAGGGGCAGTATCCGTTGGCATACAGGTATAATTGTACACACACATATTTCATTCGTAACATGAATATTTGTACTTATATATTCGCTATTCTGCATATAGGTATAACGTGCGATACGCTCAGTACAAATCAGCGACGCGTCACCGTCAGTTTTACCGAAATGAGCTTGATGGCCTCTAGCATGAACAGGTAAATATAAAACTCAAGAAGTATGAATATTATAGTTTTTCTGTATGATACTGATAAAGATAAATGTTTTATTTTATTTCAGTTCAAGTGGAGACCCTATACACCGCCGGAGCTCGATATACATTCTCTTGAACCTATCTGTCGAGATAGTCCCGAGTTGTGGAGAGCCAGAGTTCCATTGATCTGTTGGGAGATCGTAGAGATGCATGTACCGGACCATGTGCTACGGCAGTTTACACTCTCTCAGCATATTCCAGATCCTGTCGAGCAGATCAATCGTCGGCGGCGCCCTACATCGCACCGGACTGACTGGGCCGTAGTCCGTGCGGACTACATAGGCAGGTGGGTTCAGAGGTGGGATTGCATACAGGATACGAGGCCCACAGCTGTTGACTATACCACGTATATGCGTTGGTATTGGGGTATCACACGTAGATGGATCACGCGTGACCCACAGCCTTTAGCTGGACACATGCCACGCCCACCGACAGATAGTTACATCCCTAGTGGGATGAACGAGAGAGATTACGTAAGTTTCTAAGCTAAATTATAATATTTTTTATTGAGTTGATACTTAATAAATTGTTTACCACGCAGGTCCGTGTTTTAGATAGCATTGATGCTGATATTGATGCGCACGTGACTGAGATTCAGGATCAGGTGGCGTTAGGTCTCCTCAGCAGGATCAAGAAGAGCATAGCGCAGGTGTTCCATAAGACTCACGTCGACGAGTTCGCAGGCCGTGAGGACAGGTCTCGCTCATTTGGACGGGCGTACGCTCGACGTCGACGGCCGCGTGATGATGACGCCGGCACTTCGCATGCCGATGGAGCCGGCACTTCGCATGCCGATAATGCCGGAATGACGCCGGCATTTTCACAATGTCGATGACGCCGGCACTTCGGCATGCCGATGGAGCGGCACTTCGCACCTCTTCATACACGCTCGGATAACAGATTAGTTGCGGCTGCACAGCAAAGGTAATCGCCAGGCCGCGGGAAGAGCCCGAAGGGGAGGGTGGAGAGAGGGAGAGGAAGGAGGGGAGCTATAATTGGTTCATATGAACTTATTTTGATAAATTTGTGTAACTTTCCTGCAATTATACAAATACTAGAACTTTTGAAGATAAATGTTTTTGTTCCAATGAATACATAATCGTGTGTTTTAATCTCATGGTTGAATCATGTATATATTCTTCGTTTGCAATAAATTGGCATATAATATGAGTTATAATTCATTGTTGAATCATGTATATATTGTTTGTTTTGCCAAATAATATTGACATATTATATGGATATACAGGTAAATAATATCAAAACCTGCCACAAGCTGTGGCATGTTGGTGACCTGGCACTTCACGGGATTTCAGTCCGCGTGAAGTTGCAGTGCCAAATTTCGCAGAGACTCGATCTCTGGCAGAAATTGTGGACTGCAACTTTCACGGGAGTTGAACTCCGGAAAGCTGCAGTTCACAATTTGCCAGAGATCGAGTCTGGAATGTTGACATGTAACTCCACGGGAAGTTCAACTCCCGTGGATTTTAAGCACAAATATAAGCTTCACGGAGTTCACTCCGTGAAGTTTGAAATTTCTCCATAAACTTCAACGGGAGTGTGAAACTCCCGCGATGTATTTCGGAGATTTTTTACAAAAAACGCGACCTGTTGATTTTTTCCAATATAATAAAAAATCATA
>NC_033798.1:119383978-119455725 GCF_001876935.1 Asparagus officinalis | reverse complement strand
ATGTTTCTTATGTGATGGTCTTTTTAAATTGAATGTTAAGAATTCTACTCTTGCATCTCCAATAGCTTTAACTATTGAACCTTCCATCACTTGGTATCAAAGATTAGGACATGTGAATTATAATTCAATTAAAAGATTGATGCATCTCAATATAATTCCAAAGCTTAATATAAAAGATGATGAAAAATGTGAAATATGTGTAGAAGCCAAACTTCCTAAGAAACCATTTAAAACTATTGATAGAGATTCTGAGATATTAGAACTCATCCATAGTGATGTTTGTGATTCAGGAAGAACAACTAGAGGGGGTAACAAATATTTTGTAACTTTTATAGACGATTGCTCTAAATATTGTTACCTCTACTTAATTAAGACTAAAGATGAAGTCATAAACAAATTCAAAATATATAAAGTAGAAGTTGAAAATCAGTTGGATAGGAAAATTAAAATACTAAGATCAGATAGAGGTGGTGAGTACACTTCTAATGAATTAAAACAATTCTGTGAAGATAATGGAATTATTCATGAAATAACTGCTCCATATACACCTCAATCTAATGGAGTAGCTGAGAGAAAGAATAGAACACTAATAGACATGGTAAACTCAATGTTAATTAATTCTGGTGTGCCAGAAAATTTATGGGGAGAAGCTCTCATGACTGCATGTCATATAGTAAATAGAATTTCATTCAAAAAATCTGATAAAACCCCTTACACAATTTGGAAAAATAAAAACCCTAATTTGGATCATCTGAAAGTGTGGGGGTGCTTAGCAAAAGTTAAAATACCTGAGAATAAGAGAAAAAAAATTGGACCTAAAACTGTAGATGGAATTTTTATTGACTATGCTTCTGATAGTAATGCAAATAGACTTTTAATAATCAACTCTGACATTAATGAGATAGCCAACAACACCATAATTGAAGCTAGGGATGCACATTACTTTGAAAATATTTTTCCTTACAAGACCAGAGTAAACAACACAGGCCCTAGCACTAGTAATTCAGATTCTAGTTCTAACCAAGGTGAAACTAGTTCTAAACGAATTAGACCACTAGAAAGTCCAGAGGAGCCTAGGAGAAGTAAAAGAACTAGAATAGAAAAAGTCCATGAAGATTTCTATGCATTACTTGTAGAAGATTCTCCAATTACATTTGAAGATGCAATGAAATCAGTAGATGCTCCATTTTGGAAGGAAGCTATAAATAATGAGATACAATCTATAATTCAAAATCATACTTGGAAACTAACTGATCTTCCTTCAGGTTGTAAAACTATAGGATGTAAATGGGTATTTAAGAAGAAACTCAGACTCTTCCTTCAGGTTGTAAAACTATAGGATGTAAATGGGTATTTAAGAAGAAACTCAGACCAGATGGAACAATAGATAAATATAAGGCCAGATTAGTAGCTAAAGGATATACCCAAAAATCTGGTATTGATTATTTTGATGTCTATTCTCCAGTAGCTAGGATTACTACCATTAGAGTCCTTATAGCTCTAGCATCTATTCACAAATTAATAATACATCAAATGGACGTTAAAACTGCATTCTTAAATGGAGATTTAGATGAAGAAATCTATATGGATCAACCTGAGGGATTTATAGCTTCTGGACAAGAAAAGAAAGTATGCAAGCTTATTAGATCACTATATGGTCTCAAACAAGCCCCAAAACAATGGCATATGAAATTTGATGAAATTATACTATCTTATGGATTTGTAATTAATCAAACAGATGAGTGTGTATATCATAAAATAGATAAAAACAACAAAATTGTGATATTATGCCTATATGTTGATGACATTCTTATTTTTGGTTCTGACATACAAACCATAAATGAAATCAAACACTTCTTATCATAAAAATTCGACATGAAAGATTTAGGTTAAGCTGACCTAATTCTTAATACTAAAATCATGAAAAATGAGAATGAATATGTGTTATCACAATCACACTACATAGAGAAAATCCTTAAGAATTTTTATGATCCAAATTGTCAACCTGTTTCTACTCCATATGATCCTAATATACATCTAAAGAAAAATACAGGTAATCCTCAATTACAAAGAGAATATGCACAAATAATTGGATCATTAGGATTCCTAACAAACTACACAAGACCTGACATTGCTTATGCAGTAAATAGACTTAGTAGATATATATCAAATCCTGATAAGAGTCATTGGGATGCTCTAGAAAGAGTTTTGAGATACCTAAAAGGAACTATGAATTATGGTTTACACTATAAAGGTTATTCATCTGTATTAGAAGGCTACTCAGATGCAAATTGGATTAGTGACTCCGTAGATGTAAAATCTACCACTGGATTTGTGTTCCTTTTAGGAGGAGGAGCTGTGTCCTGGAAATCTACTAAACAAACTATAATGGCTAGAAGTACAATGGAATCAGAAATGATAGCTCTTGATACTACTAGTATAGAAGCTGAATGGTTGAAAGATTTACTAATTGAAATTCCATTAATACAAAAACCATTACCAGCTATTTCTATTCATTGTGATTGCAGGTCAGCGATTGACAAATGCCATCAAGAGAATGCAAATGTGAAGATGAATCGACACTTGAAAGTGCGACATAAGTCCTTGAGATATAAGATGAAAAACCATATAATAGCCTTAGATTTTGTAAGATCAAAGAAAAATCTTACAGATTACTTAACTAAAGGCTTATCTAGGACAGTGGTCCTAGAATCATCGAGGGGGATGGGATTAAGCCCATAAGAAAAATTACTGCAGTGGCAACCCAACCTCGCAGAGGTTCAATGGGTAGAAACAAACTGAATGAGTGATTAATTGTGAGGAGCACTGAATTTATTTGCTCCCATCCCTAGGGTGATCAGTGCTCATAAAAAAAAAACAAGTGAAAGGTTGAGTCTAACTCTTAATGAATCCAAGACCCATGAGGCATGATGTTTACTTGCTTCCATCCTTATTAGGATTCACCTATATGTGTGTAGTTGTGAGGCCGCGACTATGGGATCAGGGCTGCTCCCTAGTAACACACATGAAAGATACCTGCGCAAGGCCGATAATAGCGCAACCCGTTTAGAATTCTTCAAAACTGTACTATGTGTGCTTTCTGTAGAAATCTGATAAATGGGACTGGTTCAAGGCGTAGTCCACCAAGCTCTCACGGATCTATACAACTGTCACTAAGTGAAGGTTCAAACCGAAAGGTACCTCCACCTATTACATAGTATAAGGGAACCAACAATCTTATTTATTTTTAAGTTCTTCTTTTATTCTTATTTCTGAGTTATTTCAAGTTTTAATTTATGTGGGGGATTGTTAGAGTTGTAACTTAAAACTTGGGTTTGTAGAGGAAAAGAGGAAAAATTTAGTCCCATATAGGAAATGGAATAGGAAGGAAGGGTCTTTATAAGCCTTCCTTTTCTCTCCTATGCTTAGAAGAAAATAAAAGGTTATGCTCCACACCACACACGCGCGCGCCGGCCGGGCCGGGCTCGGGTGGCGCGCGCCCACGACCTGCGGACACGAATGCAGCTCCGGAGTGAGGGGCTCTTGATCCGCTACATTTTTATTTTTATTTTTTGCTAATTAAAACGTGTTCAATGGTGTTCAATGTGGATCTTATTTTCAAAACGGAAAATTGATTTGAAACGGTAATATTTAAACCAGAATCAAAACGGAAAAAGAATTTTTATGAGAATTAAATCGGTAATTAAAATGAAAACGGATTTTTATTAAATCGGTAATTAAAACCGAATCGAGTTTTTATGAGAATTAAATCCGCGGGATTTGTAACGGCTGTTTTTTCCCCTATAAAAACCAACACCTGCCGAGGGCTAATAACACAGATATTACAAACGAACTTCTCTTCTCTTCTTCTCTTTCAAAATATTTGCTATTATATTCTGTTGGTTCCCTGAAAGTCTAGAAGAGTTCGCAAAGTCTTCTTGAAGCTCGTGCCGACGAGAAGGAGGTCGCCTGACCGAGGGTCGTTGTATCTCCGGGAACTCTTACCACGTAGCCCTGTACGAGAGGGGGCAATTAGATTCTTGGGACAGTGCTTGCACGCCTCGACCATCAGGCCGTATTTCTAACTTTATTTACTTTTCATTTGATATATTTTTTATATCTGTGTTATGATAGTGATTATCTGTTAATTATTAAATTGCTTAAACTGATTTTCTTTATTGTCTAAACAGCTAATATTTCTAACATCTTTCACAATTTTGATGAAAAAATTGATATAGCACAAAGAGAATCCATAAGGTTTTAGTTCTCATACTTTTCCTAAAATAATTTCAACAATGAAAATATAGAAATTATACTTTTGGTGAAAAATGCAAATTCTTGCATTCTTGAGTCCTTAGTAAATTTTTTGTCTACTTATGTTGTTTTTGTTTTGTTTTGAGATTTGATGGGTATTGACTTTTGCATGTTATTACAGAAATTACATTTCATAGGTTAAGTTAAATCATATTGGGAGCAAGGACAATATTGTTCAATGCGGGATTACCAGAATGACCAACTAAATTACTGCTTTGATATAATGGGTTTGAATTGGTGTTGATGATTATTTTGAAATGTATTATATGGATTCCTTTGTACTGCGTTAGGATTGTTAATATAAGAAGCGAAGTCAGTCATATGATCAGTGAGGGGCCTGAACTTGGAATATACATTATTATATCATACGCTAGCTCCTTCTGAATAATTATACCTTATGGCTGCGTTTGGCAAGAGGATAAATGGGGGGTTAAGTGGGTTTAACCCTCCATTAGCCTGCTAAATAGGAAAAAAAGAAGAAGGGTTAACAAACCCGCACGTGAGTGTTTTATCCCATTTAACCCGTCACAACACGGGATAACTATTCCTCGTGAGAAGGCGGAACAAGGCTTGTTCCGCCTTCTCACAGGAGGGTAGACGAAGGAATTATGAGGGCAGTTATTTCATCTGGATCTCGTGAGGGAAAAATTTCCACTTACTTCTTTCCTTCTAAAATTTCCCCGCTAAAATTCCCACCCTAAAATTTTCCCCCAATCACTAGCTTACAACCTCCGGAACCTCCACGCCGAGCTCACCTTCGAGGTCTGCGAGGACCTCGACGACCTTACCCAATCTCCGGCCAGAGAAACCCCGCTGCTTGGCTCCCCCTACAAAGACAAAGGTCTCTTCACTTGCTTAGATCAATTTCCTGATTAGTTTGTCGACTCATAGCGGTAAGCTCCTTCTCCTTTCTCGTTTCATTCTAGGTTTTCGATTATGAATTTCATGCTAGAGTTTGATTCTCTTTGCCCTTTTCTCACCAAGGTAAAAAAATTAAATCTTATTTGTCATCAAGTCGATAACTACTATTTTGCATGAATTCGATTTGGATCTGAAAATTATGTATTCATTCTAGAGATTAGTTCTTTTGATTTTTCTTTTTATGATTTTGGTGATCTGGATTTATTCCCTTTAAAGATTGCCAATATATTATCAATTGTTGGTGAGCGTATTGGAATTTGAGAGGTTTGGAGGTATAATTAGAAATTTTTATTTCTTGTTAGTACAAGACTTTTAATTAGAAGTACTATCTTATTTAATATGCCAATTGCTTGACTACTTTATTGAGAGAAAGATGAATAAAAATTGCTTGCATTGGAAATATATATTTAAAGATATTACTAGTTTCATTTTCTTTGAAGTGAAAAAATTTTATTCCATCACCAAAATGAAGAATTATGTACAACAAAGATACTGAGCATAGAAACAGAGCTCAGCTACACAAAAACTCCTCAAGGAGTAGAGAGAATATCATCAACCCCTTATTTTCCACCGCAAACACAAAACCTGCACAATTATGTTACTGTTTGTGCACTTCCTTAACCTCTGTAATATATCAGCGCAAGGAGAGAATCCAATCTGTCTTCATCCGAAGGGGAGTTATTCAACAAAGCAACTAGGATATCCATCTTAATATTCCTGAGAACAACATCAGGGGATCTATTCTTCAATGTGAAAATCCTGTTATTCCTCTCTTTCCAAATATTATATACTGCAGCTGCTAATGCCATTCTTTTAATTTTTTGTTTAATTCCATTTCCCCTTAGTCTGAAACTGTACCAGTTCAGTAGTGCAGTCCAATTGCAAGATCTCCATTTGAATTTGAGCCATTCCATAATACCATTCCACACATAATTTGATAGTTTGCACTCAAAAAAGAGGTGATTTCTGCTCTCTGATGGACCATCACACAGTTTACAGACAGAAGCTTGTATAATCCCATGCTTGAGAAGTCTGTCTTGAGTTTGAAGCTTATCATTGACTGCCAGCCACAAGGTAAAAGAGTGTTTAGGAATGCTCAAGTTTTCCCACACAGTATTGTGCCATGCCACACATGTTGTATCAGGTGATAAACTGGAATAGAGACTAGATATCTGGACTTTAGAATTGACACAGCAAGAATTGATAAGCTGTTTGAGATTTTCAGTCCCTCCACACAACTCAAGGCATTTATCTCTGATTTTCAAAAGCTGCTTCCACATCCAAGAATCCCCCTTCTTAGGATTTATATGCCATATGCTGCTGTTTTTAATGTAGTTCTCATGAGACCATTTAATCCATAATTGCTCCTTATTCATGTGAATACTCCAAAGAATTTTGAGAGCTGCAGCAGTGTTCCAAAGCCTAGCTGAGAAGATTCCCAATCCTCCATTTTTCTTATGTACACAGACTTTACTCCATGATACAAGAGCTGATTTGAAAGTTTGATCTGATTTTCCCCATAGAAAGCTCCTACATAACTCATCAATTTTTTGAAGCACTTTAACAGGGAGGATGTAACTAGATGTCCAGAAAATTTGCACTCCCAAGATAACACTCTTGATAATCTGAATTCTACCAGCATATGACAGATTTTTATTTTTCATACAGCTCTGGAATTGATTGGAAATTTTCAGAAGTAAAGGATTGCAATCAATGAAAGACATTCTTTTGCAAATAAGAGGGAGCCCCAGATATCTGATTGGCAGTTTACCTTCACAGAAGCCCAGGGAGTTGTTAATCATCTGCTTAGTATCTTCAGAGACCCCGCCATAAAAAATAGAACATTTTGAAGGATTTGCCTCTAGTCCAGAGCAATCACCAAAGGATTTAACACATTGAAAGAGTTTATTCACTGAATAAGAGTCCCCTTTGCAGAAAAGAAGGAGGTCATCTGCAAACACAAGGTGTGTAATTTTTAATTTTTTGCACTTGGGATGAAATTTGAAATTTTTGTCATTCTTCAGCTGGTTCAAGCTTCTTGTCAAATATTCCATACCAAGAATGAAGAGGTAGGGGGAGAGAGGATCCCCTTGCCTTAAACCTCTTCCTCCTTTAAAGAACCCATGCAGACTACCATTCAGGGAGACAGAATAGTTAGGTGAAGAGATACAACTCATAATCCATTTAACAAATACCAGAGGGAAACCCAGACCTGTCATTATGTCCTGCAAGAAGTCCCAGCTAATAGAATCAAAGGCCTTTCTTATATCTATGTTGATCATCACCCTTGGTGATAGGTGTTTCCTTCCATAATTTTTCACAAGCTCATGTGCAAGTAAGATATTATTTGATATTTGTCTACCTTTCACAAAAGCACTTTGAGCTTCATTGACTAAACTCCCAATCACAGCCTGAATTCTAGTTGCCAGAATTTTTGAAATGATTTTATAGAGGCAATTGCAACAGGATATAGGTCTGAAATCTGCTGGAGTTTTAGGACATTGCACCTTTGGAATGAGTGTAATTGAAGTGGAATTTATAGCTCCCAATAACTTTCCTGTTCTAAAAAATTCACCAACTGCTAGAATAATTCCATCCCCAATGATGGACCAAGCAGATTTATAAAAGGATGCACCAAACCATCAGGGCCTGGGGCCTTGTTATCTGACATTGAGAAGATTGCACTTCTTATTTCATCACTTGTGACTGGTTTAGATAGATCACTGACTTGGAAAGGACTCAGACATGTTCCATTTTGAATAACATGGCTCTCAGTTTTTACAGTAGGAATGGCAGTCCCCATCAAGTTTTTATAGTAAGAGATGAACTCTTTAATTATCTCTTCACCATCAGTAATTCTATCTCCCTGACTATTATATAGTACTTGTACTCTATTGTTATGTCTGTTGTTTTTGATGGCTGAATGAAAAAGCTTAGAATTTCTATCACCTTGAATGTACCAGGCAGTTCTTGCTTTCTGTTGATAGAAAGAGATTTCATGATCTAAAAGCTTTGTATATAATGCAACTGATTTTCTTTCCTAACTGATCAGAACAGAATTGAGGGGATCATCTTGAATTTTCCTTTGAATTACCTCCATCTCTGTCTTTGCTCTAATGACTTGTTCACTAATATTACCAAAATGTCTTCTGTTCAGTGACTTCAGAGCTCCTTTCAACATTTTAAGCTTAGAATAGACAGAGTACATATGAAATCCATTGATATGAGTTTGCCAGATACTAGATACAGTGGTAGAGAAATCATCATGCTTTGTCCACATATTAAAAAACCTGAAAGGCTTTTTACCATAGGAGGGGTCATCATAAACTGAGACAATAGCTGGGGAGTGATCAGATAATCTGGGCACCATATATTCCACATGACTAGAGTTAATATGTTGAATCCAATTGTCATTAACTAGAGTCCTGTCCAGCCGACTCCAGACTCTAGAATCCTTGTCTTGTTTGTTGTTCCATGTAAAAAAACACCCTATTGTTTTCAAGTGAGTGAGCTGGCAATCATCAATAAAAGACCTGAAATCTATAGTATCAGCATCAGTTAATGTTGAGCCACCAAGCTTCTCACCACTGTCAACCATAGCATTGAAATCTCCACATATAATCCAAGGCAGGTTTCCTACAGATCTATGAATAAGAGTTAATTCTTCCCATAAGCTTTTTCTATCTTGGATATTGTTGTAACCATATACTGATGATATGATGCATGAAAGTCTACCATCAATAGAGTTAACCTTGCAGGTAATCTGCTGGCTAGAGAGGCTCATCTGTTGAATACTTAGGATATTGGGATCCCACAGTATGAAAATCCTAGCCTTCTCTGAATTATTCACATTTGAAAGCCAATCCCATTCTTTAGCAATTCTTTTCGCAGCATCTTTGATATTAGATTCCTTAATCTTTGTTTCCAGGAGAGAGATGAAAGGTAAATGATAAAGCTGAAGATGTTGCTTAATCATCAATTGTTTAGAGGGTTTATTTAACCCTCTCACATTCCAAAAGGATAAGTTCATTTGAAAAGCAATTTCCCTCTATCAATAGAAGAGGGGTCATCATCTAAATCCATCAGAGATAGGAAAGAAATACCTGAATTCTTACTATTAGCCAATCTGGTATTGGTAGCAGGATTTTCACCAACCTGAGAAAAACCACTTGAGGAGTTGCCAGACAACTTAGATTTAGTACCTTGAGCTGGAATCCAGGGGTTGAATTCATAAGAACTTACAGGCACAGGAAGTTGCATGTGCACAACATGCACAACACCTCCAGCTTCCTTACCCTGACCAAGAACTAGCCTTGTATTTACCTGATGTGGGATTTCACTTTGCTTATTCAAATTTGGAAATATATATTTAAAGATATTACTAGTTTCATTTTCTTTGAAATTTAAGTTTGTGGTTCTTCTTCTTATCTTTATGCTATTGGTTTTATTCATTGCTCGTCTTATTAAGTTTCAATGCTCTTCCATCATTTGTTATTTTCCTTAGGCATGTAGGTCTATGTAGGCATAGTAAGTTTGGCTACTCTCTCACTCATTGTATAGAATCTTCAAGTTTAGTTGGCGTTCCAAAGGTGTTTGTTATAATTTCTCACTAAGAACTTGGACCAAAATTACCTCATTTGATAATTTCATAGTTTTGCTTAATTATATTAATGCTTGTGCTTTTAGAATTTATATATCACATATATCAGACTAAGTTTAATGTTGGCTGTCAACTTATGAAGTTAAATTAAGATTATATAGATATTTTTCAGAGATTACAATAATGAACAATTACACCACTTGTTTCCTTAGTAGCAAACATTTTAGAAACTTATGAAGTTTATCATGTTCTGCCCAACTAAGCTATATACATATTGTTTTCCTGTTTCGTCCATAACTTAGAACAGGAGATTACTGTAGCATTGAATTTTTTTTTATTTTCAAGTATTGAAAAGAATGTGTTGTGATTATTATAAGCTTAATTAAAAGCGGAACTCTCAATCTAGTACAAAAAATTTAGGAAAGGAAAAAAGGATTTTTGCAATGTAGTCTATCTACAAATGATAATGACTTTTCATATAGTTCATAAAAATCAACTTTCATGCCTTTTTTAATGACATCTTTATTTTCCTTTATATTTTCACTTATTATCTTGTGGGATTGTAGGACATTGTAAATCTTTGAATTTTAAAGTAATTAGGTGAAAGTTCTTTTGAATATGTATGTGTGTAGTCATGTCTTAATGCATAGTCTTGCTTAATGCCTTTTTCTATACATGTAGGTGTAGGCTGTCTAAAAATCATTATAGATAGATGATCCTCATCAAACATCAATGATGGAAGTTACAACATGACGACTTCCATATCAACAGATGAAGTTTCAGCTCGTGAAAAATTATTGCAAGATCAACTTGAACTTCTGCAACAGTTTGGGCTGGACCTGCTTCTTGTTTTAACACAGGTTTGATTCGTTTGAATATCTAAAAAATTATTTATTATTTATGGCCAACTACTGTTATATGTTTTCAGTTGACATTCATATCTTTTTTCATTAAATAGATATATGGCTCCAGCGTCAATCGTCCAGTTCGCCATAAATGTCTATCTGTAATTGGAAAGCTTATGTATTTCAGCTCAGCTGATATGATCCAGTCATTACTTAGTGTAACAAATATATCTAGATAGTGATCCATTTACATGTGTTTAAATTATGTAAGATATTTAGAGATTGTGAAAAGAGCTCGAGAACTTTGTGCTGAATGTATGTCATTTGTTGTTTAGCTTTTTAGCAGGTGTTCTGGCATGGAAAGATCCTCATGTTTTGATCCTTGCTCTTCAGATAGCTAAAATTTTTATGGAGAAGCTTCCAGGAACATTTTCCAAGATTTTTGTTAGGGAAGGAGTTGTTCATGCTGCAGATGCATTAATATGTCTTGATTCTTCAACTGTAGTTCCTTCTCAAACATCCTTTGAAAAGGACAATGATCCTTTGCCTCGAACAACTTCCCGTTCTCGTCGACGGATAACCAGACATTATAAACTTGTTTGTGCAGAAATAATTGGTTGCAAACTCTTTATTTGAATGACATAGAAGTTTGTTTTACCCCCTGAAGGCTTGATTCTTCTTTTGTTATACTGCTGGAAGATACTAAGAGCAAAGAAAATGGTCGTCAACATGTGCCAAGACTTTTGCTTATCAATCTCTGGAGATGAATCATGAAATTCTAAAATTCATTCCAAATACAAATTGTTGTATCCAAATTGTATATTGTTCCCCTTTCTCCAGAAAAGTGTGATTTACATTTATATCCAAACACAACGCAAATGAAACAGGTGGTGAACAAAATGTTTATTTATTTGCATGTTATTGTTTATTCTTGTTGCCTTTATATATATATATATATATGACACTTTCTTTTTAATAAAAGTTGTATATATCGGAATATTCTAACAGGCATGAACAACTACTATGATTTCTTTATCTTCATCAGAAGATTTGCTTCAATTCGACCCTCGACAATCTACGAAACCATGGCGAAGCATTCCTTTGTCCAAGCAAAGGCTAACATTCTTATTAGTAAGCTTCCATCAATTCGTAAGGTTGCCTGGAGAATGGTATCAATTGACGCTGCAGCAGAAGAGAAGTCTGTGTTTATTTAGCCTAATTTTTTTTTGATTAGGTAATTATTTATAAATCTCCAATAAGGACGAAACTGGTATTTTTAAAAAAGTAATGAGATTAATCTTCTTAACCCCTCTTCATTTGCCAAACACAAAAGACTTAACCTCTTGTTTTAACTATCGTATCCAAACGGGTTTAGAATTTTTTTAACCCTTCACGATGGATTAACTAAGTTAACCCTTCTCTTTAATCCCTCCTGCTTAACCCTTTGCCAAACGGGGCCTATGAGCTTCATGAATTGTATCATGGTTACTACCTTATTTTACGCAGTTCTTATAGGCAGTTCACCGCATTTTCTTTTAGTTCTTCATATTTATGAAATAATTTTGAGGCTTATTTATTTCTTCTTGCACCCATACAGGATGTACTACTTGATTGTTTCCTTTCATGCATGTACCAGTCCATGTTTTAAGTAATATTATGTTATCGATAATAAAATTGGTGTACACTTATGTGCCCTTAATCAATTCATTTCATGAACAAAGGTGCAATTCTTAAGGCTTGTTTGTATATTCATAATGATTATTTTTACTCCATAAAGAAGTGTCGCTATTGCATTTAGATTTAAGGATGTCTAACCCATTATTTTGCCATGGATCACATTCTCATGCATTGACCATGCACGGATCGTCATATCAGTATTATATGGGATCTGTTTTTGTTATTGGGCTCATTAGATCAAATAGTAAAGGAAACAATTTATTGAAATTTAAATACTTGAAGTTTTTACAGGTTTGAGTTGCCACGGAAAGTGAAAATCTCAAAATGAGTCAAGTGACTTATACTCATTACGAAGAACATGCAAATTAATCCTCTATAAGTAACATATACATGGCTACCACATATGTGTTGTTTGCACGATTTTGTGCAAGCGTGACAAGTATCATTAGGTATTATTTGGAATATGTATATATTATGTAACATGGATGTCATATGTTTTCAACTATATGTGTTCTTTGATTGATTACAGATATTTTCGAATGTTGGCATCAACTACATTTAATTTTGCAATTAATTCTCTTATTCTATGTTGTTTCAACTATCGATATATTTTATTTAAATGATTAGCAATGTTCTTCAATGTTAAGTAATGTTGAATTTGCATGAATTGTATTTAAATTGTTTTAAGTTTATCCTTTTTCTCTTATGTTGCGTACATGTGATTTGAAATGTAGATGACATAACTTTGTGAGTAGTTTACGATACTTAGTTTGTTTTTATTGAAAGGCATGAACAATTGTGATTTTAATTTTTTTTTCTTGGTAGAGAATTTTATAAAATAATGATATTTGTTTATTTTCAAAAGAGCTGCAAGCTCATTATAAGCAAATCAGTGCATTACAAAAGAAAGGAAGTATGTGGAATCAGGGTTGCTTAAAACGGTAAGGAGCGAACCTTGTCGTCACCTATCAAAAGACATCAACGAAGCTTATATATATTCTTACTATATAGTTTTACTCGCTTATATATATTCTTACTTTTCCGCAACATTTATATACTCTGAAAGTCTATGATAGGTATGTAATACATTTTTTATGCTAACTTGAGAATTTCTATCGGAATCTCATGATGTGAGACTTACATGTTAACATTATAACATCCTAACTATGTTTACTGAATTTGCTATTAAGTATATTCCAATTACATTTCAAAATTAATTGAGAATTTTAGCAGGTCTAATAACAATTTAACAAATCTTAATGGCAAAAAAGGCTCCTTACAATGTGCATAACTTGTGGGAACATTAGGGTGTAAATTTTTATGGTTACACATATAGAGGGTGCTAATGTGTCAATCATAAAGTGCTACACAAAACTACTATGTAAGATTTAATTGTTACAACAAACTCACTACATTCAAGAGTTCAATGGAGTTTCATGTATGGAGGCCAACTCAAGTAAATGCCCTATATTCTTGAGTGGGATTGAAGAAAACTTGAAGACTCATATTTGCACATATTTAAACTTCTCAGAGGGTTCATTACTAATGAGGTATTTGGGAATGACATTGATCTCTAAGAGACTCTCTTACCTAGATTGCTCACCATTGATTTCCAGAATTTCTGAGCAGTTTCGAAGTTCGCAATATAGGAGAAACTTGTGATATGCTGGAAGGAATCAATTAATCAAATCTATTACTTTGGGGATGCAAATCTACTGGACAAGCAACTATATTCTGCTGATTAAGGTGTTAGGAAAAATTGATAAGTTATGCTCTGCTTTCTTATGGGGTAGCAAAATTCATCTTGTTTCCTGGACTAAGGTTTGCAAGGACAAAATTTTAGGAGGGTTGAGGCTCTTCTCTGCTAGGAATTGGACCTATGCAACTGCTATCAAATTGTTGTGGATGATACACACTAAAAAAGTTTTATTGTGGATTAAATGGGTGCATGGTAACTACTTACACCATTTGGACATTTGGCAGATTCAACCAAAGGAGAATGACTCATGGATGTGGATGCAACTTCTCAAGGTGAGGGATATGACTATGAGAAAATTTGGGAATGCGGATAATCTGCAAAGAGCTACCATTGGCTGCTACAATAATGGCAGAATTTAGGTTTCTTCTATTTATAGAGCATTTTCTCAGTCTACAGTTGTTGTAGCTTGGTCAGATACAGCATGGGGAGGCTTGCATTACCCTAAACATTCAGTGATATTATGGCTAGCAATTCTCTCCACGCTCCTGACTCAAGATAGGTTGTGCCGCATGGGAATACTGGACATCAACCAGTGTGTTTTGTGTGCAAACGTTAATAGTCATCTAGAAACTTCCAAACAACTATTCTTTGAGTGTCGATATTCATCTTATGTCTGGAATAAAGCGATGACATGGTTAGATTATTCTTGGAGATCATGTAGCTAGAATCAAGTAATAGATTGGTACAACAATAACTTGAAGGGATTGGGATTCATAAAGAAGTTGAAGAGAATGACATTATCGGGGACAATTTACTGGATATGGAAGGAGAGGAACTTGAGGATCTTTCAACAAAAATTTCGTGAGCCTGATCAGATATTCTAAGAAGTGAAGATCTTTATCCTCTTAAAAGTTTTTAATGAAGTAATTCCTGAACATATGAGAGAAAAAATTGAGAAACTGTTAGTTTTTAGATGTTTTCAGTTTAACTGTTTGTTTGCCAGGATATCTTCTGGTAAAATTTTGATGTACCCTCAATTTCAAAATTTGGTAAATGAATAAAATTCTTTTTCATTGAAAAAAAAAAGAAAGAAAACAAACTCACTACATCTCATATAGAATTTATATGTTTGTCAAATTAATGAAGATCCAACGAAAGTATTGATGTAAAAGCACAAAAGAATGAACAAAAGAATTAGAGAAACCTCTTGAACTTTACAAATTAGCTATCCTCTTTCATGATTGTAAAACTACCATGAAAAATTAGAAAATTTCATTATTTCATCAAATAAATGCAAAAATACCACATACCATTAGAAAAGTTCATAATTTCATCTATGCGAAGGATAAATGATACATATTATAATTAAAAACAGGAGGAAGCAAGAAAACGAAAAAAACAAATATTAAAAGGACAATTGCTCAAAGGTTTTATCATATAAAAGGTCATGACAGCATTTGGCAACTGCTATAGTGCACAATATTTCGATTGTTATCACATGAAAGAATCCACCCTCCCTCCCTCCTCCTCAGAGCCAAAGCTAAAATGTCTACAGGAACACGTCAACAGGCTAAAATCCCTCCCACCCGCGGGGTAAAGAACGAAAAGAAAAGAAAAATCAATAAGTAAGCCAAAAAATCTCACGCAAGAGAAATTATTTGCTGTCTGTTCTACGTCACACAGCAAATCCTAGACACCCGTTCGGCACAACTTTCCATGTTCCTTCCCTCACCCGCACCCGCACCCGCTTGATTCGCCGGCCCCCTCCTACTTCTCTGTCAAAATCTCAACCGTCAAATTCCCCAAAAGTATCTACACCCTCCAATCTCTCCAATCTCTTCAAACCAACAGTGCCTAATTACGTCAATATTCGTGCTCGTCCGATGCAAAGAACCCGCTCCTACCTTCAAATGGAAACAAATAAATAATAGACTCAATCCGCATAAACCGAGTATACGAAGAGAATCATCCACCGTTAATCAAGAACATCAACGGTTCATATTTATTCTTTACCGTGCGAAATTAGGCGGATAGCTATTATTGTAGGGGTCAACGTTGGAAATAAAAAGCCCTAAAGGTTCCCGTTGCCCTCCGCCTCTCTCATTAGGTCTCCGTATAAAGAAGAACGAGAGGCTGAGCAAAATCCTCAGATCTCACAGAGACATCCTCGCGATTCTCCAGGGGTAAGATATTTTTCGACATTTTCTCGCATTTTCTTGGCTTGATATCTGATCTTATCGTTGAAATCGCAATCCATTTTGTGTTTTTTCTCGCCATTTCTTTCGGTTTCGTGTCAGATCTGAAGCAGATGGATCAGATCTGACCATTTTGATCAGTTCTTGCGTTTGGATCTCAGAATCTCGTAGATCTGTTGATGTTATACGTAGTTCTTTGATTAATGGAGTGTTTATAGATCTAATATTGCTTTAAGGATTGTAAAATATCTGATTAGATTCTAGATCTGTGCTTTAATCTGTTTACTGATGGTTTTATGTGTTGATGTTCGTAGATTTGTTGTTCATTTGCTATCTATTTACAATCTGAGTTTTCTTCTGATTACTAGAGTTCTTATCTTTTCGGTAAAAGTTCTATTTTACCTCACGATTATTTTTAGAAATCTATCAATGACTGTAAGTTATGTTTACATTCTTGCCTAGCAGGTTTTTTTTTGCTGACATTTAGCACCAAATATAATAGAATTATGATATAAGACTGTATTTTATTACAAGGATTAAAATTTATCACATTTTATTAATTGCTCATGCTTCATTTTTAGGCTCGCATGAATCTATACTTTCTGTTATACTACAGGCTACCTAAATTTCTAAATATATTTCGCGAATATCATTTAACATGCTATTCTCAGTTGTGCTGTTTTATTGTTTTGAACGTTTTCTTATCATGGGTTTATGTTTTCTCTTTGTAGATGTCTAATCAATTCTTTCATTACACTGGATAAAAATTCTAGCAACATTTATCCATATGTACAGAAAATTATCCATATGTGTTCTTACTGTCATTTAGAATTCTTAGTGTTTGGTGCCTTAATACTTGTGAGAGAGTTTATTATTTTGGAAATTTATCCATATGTGTTCTCATTGTCACTAAGATATATGTAGTTTTGAAGGCATTGGATAATGATGTTGAGTTTTATTCGACCTGCAATGGAATGCATGCTCTCATATACAAAAAAGTTGCAAAATGAATTGTGATCCTCATCGTATTTTCATTTTTAAGTTCTCAGCCCTTTAACCTCGAGGAGTTTAGAGAGAAAATGCTGGATCTTAAGGAAGTTCTTTTAGTGATAATATTTGTATTATTGCTTATCAGATAGACCTTTTAGTTTTCTTGGTTTATGGTATGTTTTTGTCAGTCTCTTGTCTTGTCCTGTGAATATAAAGATTCTTTCTTATATTCTAACTAATTTTAAGCCCACAAGTTGCTGCATGTATTGTTTACTAAGGTATATCTATCGTCAAATTGATAATATAGTGTATATATATAACTATTTACAAAAATTTCAGCGATAAGTTAATAAAATAATATTATACCAATTAGCAACTTTTATCATTTTTTTAGTAGAGCTAGAAAAGATCCACATGTGAAATGTCTGACAAAGGTTCAAAGCATCATCATCTGCAAGGAAAAAAAAAAGTAGATATGAACACTGTTTACAAGGTTTAGAAATTTTACTTTGGTTTGACCGGGGACAAATTGACCCAAAAATTTACTGTAGCAAGGAAGTGAAAAAGATGCAAAGCTGTACCAGTTAACAAAATGAAAACAGTAGATATAACTAGCTAAATTGAACGTGTGTATTGCACGTGAGCCAAAATAGAAAATTTAGCTATGTACTTTGAAAAAAATTAACAGAGACCGTTTTAAAAAATATATCATTTTATTAGAGTGATGGATATATATCAACTTTAGCACAATGTTATTCTCATATAATATTTGGTTTATTTTTTGATTTAAATGTTGACATATAATATTTTTATTTATTTAATTGAATTCTTTTTGCTTCTATTGTTTTGTATCTTTATTTCTTTTTTCTATACTATTTTAATTATCATTGATTTAGATGCAAAAAATTACTTATGTCACTTTTATTAACTCTTATCCAATCGATCTCCAGTCATTCAAAATTTAGTACTAACTAAAGTATTTTGTTGTTTTAGATTTATGAATTTATTACATGTACAATCTCTAATATTCTATATCTTATTTATTATTTGGTTGTAAATTTAAATTGTTTATTGACTTGGCTGAGAGAGAGAGCATTTAATGAGGGAAGGATATGGACAAAATGTCCATTTGTTTAAAATTACCAAATTGAAAACCAAGAATTTCCCTAAAGACTAACTATGATTGGAGGGTTTGTTTTAGATTATGAATATGTTACATTTACGGTCTCTATTATTAAATGTCTTATTTATAATTTAGCTGTAAATTTAAATTGTTTGTTGACTTGTTTGAGAGAATTTCCTTTTGTTTATAATTACCAAATTGCCCTAGAGGAACCAAGAATTCCCCTAATGCTTTGTTTGGGAGTTTACTAAGGGAAAGGACGGAAAGTTAAATAAGGGAAGGGACGGAAAGTTAAATAATGGAAAGGAAAGGTAGGGAATGGAAGCAAAAAGATGAAATGTTATTTGGGTGTTTAGTAAGGGGAATAGAAGTAAATTTATTTTATCTTGTTTGAGAGTTCTAATAAAGAAGAGGGAAGTGAACTGAATATGTATAAAGCTACATAAATACCCTTACATATTAGATAAGAGTATATCTTAACCATTGATTTTAATGTCATAAGGGTATAATTGTCTTATCACATTGTAAAATTTTCCATTGGTTTCCATTCCATCCTTTACCCTTCCATCCTTTACCCTTCCATCCCCCCCCCCCCAAAAAAAAAAAAAAAAAAAAACCTCCCAAACAAGGTGATATTGAAATTTCACTTTAACTTTCATCCATTAACCTTCATCCAAACAAGGTGTAAAAGACAAACTATGGTTGGAGGAAATTTTCCCCATTTCTCCACTTCAATCTACCCCCTAAAGTTTTTATAAAGTAGTATAGATTTAGGAAATTTCCCAGTTTTATATGATCTCTATACTTCTAGATGGACATAGACAAAATTTCCTTTTGTTTAAAATTACCAAATTGCCCTAGAGAAACCAAGAATTTCCCTAAAAGACAAACTATGGTTGGAGGATTTTTTTCTTGTTCCTCCACTTTAATCTACGTCACTAAGTTTTTATAAAGTAGTATAGCTTTATAAGTTTTTTTCTCTCCAGTTTTATATGATTTCTATATTTTAGAATCATGTTACCTTCGTGCTGTTTGGATGTTGATTTATTGGTTTGTGTTATTTAGCTTTTGTTATAGTAAACATATTGACTATGTATCTATTGTTTTATCTTATAAACATTGATTCCCCAATACATGGATACAATAGTGTTATTTTTTCAATCTCCCAATTGTTTAGTTTTTATTAGAGTAAACCTATTGACTATGTATTGTTTGATCTAATTAACATTGATTCTTCTGTATATGGATACAAAGTTTTTTTTCAACTTCCAAAATAATGTTGAATTTTTTGCATTCTTGATTTTGTCATATTTATGTGTCAAATTTTTTAGGTTAATCGGTGGACTGACCAATGGCGGATCAAGTTAGCCACCCGACTGTTTTCCAGAAGATGTCAGGCCAGTTTCATCTAAGTTCTAGTTATCCCCGTCAGAATGTCTACAGGCCTTCCATGTATGAGAGACGCATTTCAACTAGCTCCTATGTGAACGGGGGCTTACAAATGCCTTTGAGAGGCTCTGAGTTTTCTATGGTGCCAACTGTACCCCAAGTGTATGCTCATGCACCAGCAGAGAAAAGTTTTGTGGTTGATTTCCTCATGGGTGGAGTATCTGCTGCTGTCTCCAAAACCGCGGCTGCTCCTATTGAGCGTGTGAAGCTTCTTATCCAGAATCAAGATGAGATGCTCAAGGCTGGTCGTCTATCTGAGCCATACAAGGGAATTGGAGAATGTTTTAAGCGAACAATTAAGGAGGAAGGATTTGGCTCTTTGTGGAGAGGAAACACTGCTAACGTTATCCGTTATTTCCCAACTCAGGTGAATACAACAGACCTGCTGTATATATTATTTCTTTGGGGAGATGAAATACTGTTATTTTTATAGTTTTTTTTCTTGAAACTTAAAATGCCAAGGAGGTCCATCTTCTCCCTCCTTTTGGGATTCAAATATCTTTTAGTTCCTATTTTCATTTTTTTAATTAATGTCTGATTCATTTCTGAGTTGCTATCAATGTAGACTTGGTTTCTTGGCAACTAGCACTTGCAAGTCACAACATGAACTTTTTTCCGAATTGTCCTCTCTTTGTTTTTTATTAATTAATGCAGTTCTACTTTTTTCCGATTTAAATTGACTTTGTATTTGGTCTTCATTAAATTGGTTACTGAATTTTTATTGCGTAGTCTTTGTTATTATTTGATGAATTGGTATAGGCCTATAGGGTTAGTTCTATGCTTTCCTTTTCTAAAATATCTCTCAACTAAACTAACTTCCAGCTTTTTTTTTCTGTTCTGTTAGGCATTGAACTTTGCATTCAAGGATTACTTCAAGAGGTTATTTAATTTCAAGAAGGACAGGGATGGTTACTGGAAGTGGTTTGCTGGAAATCTTGCTTCTGGTGGTGCTGCTGGTGCCTCTTCCCTATTGTTTGTTTACTCACTGGATTACGCTCGTACCCGTTTGGCTAATGATGCTAAGGCTGCGAAGAAGGGAGGGGAGAGACAGTTCAATGGTCTCGTTGATGTTTACAAGAAGACGCTGAAAACTGATGGCGTTGCTGGACTGTACCGTGGCTTTAACATTTCCTGCGTTGGAATCATCGTTTATCGAGGACTTTATTTTGGATTGTACGATTCTCTCAAGCCCGTTGTTCTTACTGGAAAGCTGCAGGTATGTTTTCCCTTCGCATGTCGTTGTTTTTTTTCACGTAATGCAGCCTCTGATTATTTTGTTCAGTTATTCAGTTATTTAGTTTTAGTAGACTAGTTTTAGTTTGTGTTCTCTTTTGTGGTTGTCTTTTTCACGTAGTTAATGCAGTCTCTGATTGTCTTGTTCAGGTATTTTGTTTTTTTAGTTTTAGTAGATATGTATGTCGAGATCTGCATGTAGGCTTCCACTTAGGGTTTTTTCTCACGTTGAGATTTCACAAGACGGTATTCCATATTGGCTTTCTAGTAGGATTTACTTAAAACCATTAGCAGGGTTCTCTTTGATTTTTGTCTATCTAGCATTATTCTTTATACATCCGACATTGGTCCATGTTCTTCTGCAAAGGTAACCTACGTATTTTTGTTCTTAAATGTAATGTAAGTAGTGATATATTTTTTTGATCTTTAATCCAGCTAACCCGATTTAGGTTATGTTTTTTGTGTTGGATACTGAGGTTGATATTTTTATTTGTTCCTTTATTTTTTTTGTTATCTCAAACTGTTAGTGATGTGTTTTTGTTTGGATAAATTCGTAAGATACCAATATATTATCATGCTATAATGACAAATAAAAAAGGAAAAACAAAAGGAAAAAAAATATCGTTATGCACATCTAAATGAAAAACCATTATAGTATAAAGGTTGAGACCTAAAAACATGTAGGATCCTGTCTAACTTATTATTTTTATGCTCGACGCCGCATTTTCCCAACTCCGAGATTGTAAATTTGGGCTGAAGAAGTACTCTTTTGAGTTGCATCTTCTAAAAAATTGCAACAATTTAAACCTTTTTCTTTTTTACTAGAAGATAAAGTTTTTAACTAAATTTTTAATATATAAAATTGCTTTTTTAAAGTATGACTTGCCTCTAATACGTAACTATCTTTGATAAATACAGGACAATTTCTTGGCTAGCTTCGCTTTGGGTTGGGTAATCACCAACGGAGCTGGACTCGCATCCTACCCCATTGACACGGTCCGTAGAAGAATGATGATGACCTCCGGAGAAGCCGTAAAGTACAAGAGCTCTCTTGACGCCTTCCAACAAATTCTCAAAAACGAGGGTCCCAAGTCTCTATTCAAGGGAGCAGGTGCCAACATCCTCCGTGCAATTGCCGGTGCTGGTGTGCTCTCTGGTTATGACAAGCTGCAGTTACTTCTCTTGGGAAAGAAGTACGGTTCTGGTGGAGCTTAAGTAGTGTTGCATTCGCCGAATCGATGGTGATGAAAATTAAAACTTCAGATTTTCGTTCTGAGTTTTAGGATTTTCTTAGGATGAATTCAAGTTCTTAATAATTTTTTTCTCTACGAGGGGATTTCTCCCTTAAAATTTTTTGCTATGGAGATTTAGTTCTCTGAAACTTCATTTTACTACTGTTGGAGCATGCGGTAACTTTCTTTTGTTGCGGGAGTCAAATGTCTAAGACTATTTATTAATACATAGTAATATCACTGCGAAGTTTTATTCAATTAAAAAGCTTTCTGTGTTGGTCTTTCCTATTTTGTGTTCTGTCACATAATCTAGTTGCTGTCTCTTTATCCTGTATTGAATCCAGATCCGGAATCCACAGTTTTTGTTTACTTAAGTTTGTGTTGTTTGAAGTTGAAGCTGCAGTTTACCTTCAGTTTTGCTCATGTTCATAATAAATTTATTCTCTCTTGTTTCGTTTCAGCTTCGCCTTTTTTTTCTTCCAAATACCTGAGCTGAACATGCTTGTCCTTGCTCCTGCACAACTTACTATGACTTCGCAATGATTATGATAGAAATAATCTATAGCCATCTGCGGTCGCATATAACATTTATTCATAAACATGTATTATTTATTTATTCCAATAGAGCATAACACTTCGAGGACCTGAACTCTTTACAAAGTGCAACTATTGTCATCCTCCCAGTGTAGATCACAGACTTTGTTATAGTATATGCATATACTCATCCTCTACACTCAAGACGGGACATGGGTTTTAAGGGCACTTCTTCTTGCCACCATGCGTAGTTAAACTGGCGTAACAAGGACACTGCTGATAGTTGCCCGAGGTGCCGGAGGGCACGCAGTTGCATCTTGCGCAGCAACTCCCACATGCTCTCTTGCAAAGGTTTGGTCTTGAAGATGCCGAGCACCTCCCTCCGCATGCGGCACCACAGTCTGAAATACAGTCATGACAGTTCTTATTTATGTATACATTCTTATTCGCCAGTCATTCATTTTTTTCTTTTTGATTTTTGGGTTAATTGTGGATATATCCCCTATGATATTATAGCTGTTTCGGACTAACAACCAGTCCGGTTTTACTGTTGTAGATAAACCCCTTGAGTGAATTTAGAGTAATTTGTCTCTTAGACCCCTTTAAGGGCAAAAGAGTCGAAAAAATTCAACTCGGAAGGTTTATCCGGGACAATAGAGCTAGAGGGGGTAGTAAGTTCAAAGAACGAAATTGGAGGGGGTCTAGCTGCAAGTAACTTTTTTTATTACATCTGTATGTTTAGTATTTAGCATTCTGATCCCTATAACATAGTTGGTCTTATAGTCTAAAACGCAGTCAATAAAATACGTATGGAACATTTCATACTTTTCAACACGATAAGAGAGAAAATTCCTGTATAAATGGCAGACCTATGAGTTCTTTCTTGCAGGCTCTATAATACACGGATCTGAACATCCTTTAATCTTTCCAACAAAAAAAATTACTGCAGGGTGTTGGAAGTACTCACCTATGGTAGCCAACAGAGACCTCCTCGCTGGTTTGTTGATACCCTGAAATCAAGATATCAGTGTATTAAGTAACCTTTGGAGTGAGCTATAAGGGGGATTTTACTTAATTTGTCGTTCTTACTCAAATAAATTCAAGCTCACATAAAATTTTGAAACTTGGTTCATTAATTATCATTTGTTACGCTCACCTTCGCAAATCCCGTCTCAGCCACGGTGCTTGCGGCTGCGTCGACGGCGTTGGAAGAAAGAAGAAGCGCAGATATGAGAAGGGAAGTTAGAAGAGCTCTGGAGGAAGCCATGAGAAATGCTTGGAGAGTGAAAAGAGTGAGAGTGAGGGGGTGATGAATGTTGAGGAGAAGTGTGGTACTTATACAGGGAAAAGGGGAAAAAAGGGGAAGGTATGGGAATCACGCGGGAAATCAATGGAAGTGGAGGGAGGTGGGGCCGGGTGCACAATTTGTCAGAATTGTGAAGAGTTTGGGCACTTGGATGGTTTAAGAAGCTTCCTTTTTCTATGAAAATTATTTTATTAGTTAGGGTAGGAAGAGAAATTAGAGGCTAAAAACGATGTATCCAAATTTCCCTCATGAAAAAAATTTACCAGATCACCATGCATACATTTTGATTAAATTTGAACCTCTACCGAAAAGAATCGTAGAAAAAATTCTTTAAAAAAAAACCTTTCTGTATGGTTTTCTTTTTCGGGAAAGGCTCGTCAAAAAAAAAAAAAAAAAAAAAAAAAAAAAAGGGGAGACACTCCCCAAATTTGAGTTTCTCCTTAACACAAACTCGATAGTGAAAGTAATATTCTTTACTCATTGTTATATGAACAATTGTGATTCGTTATGAATTAACCAGATAGTTTAAGCAGCTCATCTTGAGTTACAATTTTCAAATCAATAAAGCCTTTTTCTTTTGACAAATCTTATATATACGAGAAATAGAGTAGGCTCAAAAAAAAAAAAAAAAAAAAAAAGAGAAAAAAGGGGAGACACTCCCCAAATTTGAGTTTCTCCTTAACACAAACTCGATAGTGAAAGTAATATTCTTTACTCATTGTTATATGAACAATTGTGATTCGTTATGAATTAACCAGATAGTTTAAGCAGCTCATCTTGAGTTACAATTTTCAAATCAATAAAGCCTTTTTCTTTTGACAAATCTTATATATACGAGAAATAGAGTAGTGCCCTAGAATTATTTATGGTACCCTCAAAGGGAAGAAAACGCCATGTCGCCAGCTGTTTGACGTAACGATCGATTTATGGCACTATCAAGGTGCTCTTCTTTCTCCTTCAGACTGACAGTTGTATTGATGCTTCTACTTTGTTATTTCTTTGAGTACTGATCCACATGGCCTTAGTTATGTTTGGGCCTTGAATGGATCTAACAACGTTCTTATCTTCTACCAGTTGTACAGAATAAAATTGTGCATGGGCTTTATTATCATGGGTTGGGCTTCTAGTCCACCATCAATTTAGGTTGTTGCAACTGGGTCATGGCCTCTACTTTTATGTATATTTTGTCATTCTCCCCCACTTTAATTATATAGAGGAAGCCATCCCACCGTGAAAAATTCCTCTTAGTAAAAAGTTGGGAGGCATTGCTCTAGGAGCTCCCTATTGCAAAAAACTAAATATTATCAGTGGGTTTTGTTCACTGGTTTGAGATATCCAACGTATAATCTCAAAGTGTATCGATCTCTACTTCAAAAGGCTCAATTTGATATATACGATCGGTGTTCGCACAGATATTTTAATACCAAGTCTCGTGCATAGCAGTGGCGGGTTTAGAATTTTTACAAAGTGGTCTCACTACAAAATTAATAGTTAAAAATTTTACAATTATCTTTAATTTTTTTCTTCATATTTTGGAAAAAAACACAAATAACCAATATCATCACCATCGAACACATAATCGCATTATATATAGTAACTCCAACACATATAGGGTACACAAGGAACCTGCTAGGATTAGGATCATCGATCTGAATACACAAAATACTCGGCACAAACACGGAAACAAAAGCAACCACAAAGAAACCCACCCTCTTAATATTATAGAGAAAAAAACTCTTTTAAACTCTTGACCTAGCTAGCTAGTCAAGATAGGATATATCTCAAGTGGGTCCTACATGTTCATTTTATATATATATTGCTGGGGCTTAATAATGGGAAGCAAAGCAATTTCATTTGTTTTGGGTCTACGGCTTGCTTATACGGCCACGTGTAGAAATTAAGGCACCAAACAGTATTAACTCATGAGGAAGTGGGTGTTACGTGACACCACTTCTTCATGGTTAGATCCGCAACGTGACACCACTTTCTCATGAGTAGGTCAACCCCTGATGCGTATATAGCAACAGTGACGTCAACTACTCGTGTTATATGACTCCATGGCTCCAAATGATTACGTATATACACACACTCACTCACATGCTCAAACACAAATACGTACATACATACGTTCATACTATATACTTATAATATGCCCTCTCAACTCACCTATATAAAGTCTATAACGTACCATCATATATATATCACTTCAACTCAATGCTCCCCTTGGACAAAACATTATCCCCACTAACTGAATGCATCGCGGGCACACCATCCACAACCCTACTCCCCTCCTGCCACACCTGATTAAACTTAGCCGCGGCGTCACCCTCCCCTGCCCCAATCAGCCCGACGGTCGCGTAAATTACCATATCGCCCTTTACGTACTCGGCCGACACATTGTACACCGGAAACCCTAGCTTCTGCGGTTTCAGTGACGGGGAGTAACTGTCCAAGATCGTAGGGTAGGCGACCATTGAACCTGTGAAGGAAAGAAATCTCGTGTTATTATTTCTTGATCGCTAATGAAAGGGTAAATATCTTTTAATTAATCTCGTACAGAAAGTCCTATGGAAGTAAAGCTCTAACAATAAAATGAACATGATAAGAAAAAGTGGCTACAGTTGCAGATAGACTCCCTATATATATAGTATAACCCTGTAGTTTTATTTTCGCAAATAGAACCCCGAGTGAACTTTTTTGATTCTTTTGCTCTGAGAGAGATTAATTTGGTTTTCCAAGAAAATAGAGACCCAGAGGGTAAAAGGGTAATAAAGGATTTGACGCCAACCATGCGATATCATATTGTTGAGATTGGGATTTGGGGGATATCATTGTTAAGATTGGGATTTGGGAGAGGATCAAGGAGTTGGTGAGATTATATCTCTTTTGTTGACTAACTACACGATGTCATCCCTTAGGGTCCGTTTGGATGGACGTAACTATTAGAAGGAAGAAGTGGATCAAAGATGTAACTTCCTCAATTATAAAGTAGAAAATAACGAAAATAGTACTTATTTTGTTTGTTTCATATATTTTTAGAAGTAGTGGAAATAATACTTCATCATCTTTTTTTATTTATTTGTTTGTTTGGATAGAAATTAGATATATTTTATTTAAGATCATCTGCCCTTGGTAATTTTCTAATTTAAGTGGACCCCACTTTTTATCCACTTTCCCTCTACTTCTGAGCTTTCAATGGCAGAAAAAAAATCTAGGAAGCATGAGTGCCACCTAGACGCCACATTTGCATTTATGGAAGTAGCTGAAGTAGTCTTTTCGGACAAACAAACATAATTTTTTGCTTGAATTAGGAGAAACTTCCTCTACTTCAGTTACTTCTTTGCTATTTTCGTGTAAACAAACATGCCCTTAGTTGAAGTTCCTCTTATAGATAGGAGCGGAGACTTCACATCTCACACACCACTTCAAATATTTGAGCTAACAATGGGCTCGAGGGGAATTGATCAGAGGTTCTGCATGGGTCGTGAATAGCGTGGGAGAGACTTGTTTGTCGTAATCCTCTTCACCGTCGAGATTTGAGCAGGTCATTGCTAGTTGCAGACCAGGGCATCGATCCGAATTAGTATTTCCCCCCCGCATCTTTTAGCAAGTTCAAAACAACGATACTACAAGGGTCCATCCGCAATTAATCCAAAAAAAAAAAAAGGTTCTTATGTAAGGTAAACACTATATATTTAAGGGTACCGTTGGAGTGATGAAAGGCGACGAGGGCGTGGGTTCCAACCATGGAGGAGGAGTTAGGGTTTACGCCCCACGCAATCCAGCCATTGGGGGATTGTGGGGCCCGGTAGGCGATGCAGACAGCGGAGGACTGAGAGCGGCTCCAGTGGAGGGAGGAGTTGAGGTGAGGGAGGTCAACACAGGAGGTGAAGGGTTCCGGGGACGAGGAGAAGGCGTAGGACGAGCAAGCTTGTTCAGTAGAAGAGAGAGGGAAGGAGATTAATGAGAGAAGGAGAAAAAGAAAGAGAGCCATTGTGTTTGTGTTAGGTTTTTTTTTGTGTTTGCAGTAGGGTTACTTTTATAGACAGGGGGGGTGTTTAGCTAGAAATTAGGTATTTTGGGGTTTTGGGTTGATTGAGGATGTGTGTGATTGTGTTGGTTTATTTTCCCTCCTAAGTTTGAATTTTTTTCATTGATGAAGGGTGACTGCTCAAAGAGGGAAGTAAGGTTGGTGTGGAAAAAAGGTGGTGTGTTTTTGTAGTAGTATGTCACTTTTTATTCTTATTTATATAAGAGTACGTGATGTATGATATGAGACATTGTAGTTAATTATTTGCAATTAATTATATGTTTAGCATTGACAGATAAGTTGTGTTGATATATAACTTTCAGGGTAAATTCTTATTGTTGTGCGCAGCGGAAATTTCGGCAGAGTTTCTGGTGCACAATAAGAGAGAAAGATCAAAAAAAGAATTCCCGTCTCACCAAGGAAACAAGAATCTGAAGCGGATATCTCAACCAAGTGAGATATCGGCTCTTCCTCTCATCAGTTCTAGGACTGACCTGTCGAGGGATCCTAAAACTATTACAATGGCCACAAACTCAAACAATCAATTTTTACGTGGTTCGGCAAACTGCCTACGTCCACGGGGCAAGGAGGGGGAGATCTACTATTAGAGAGGAAGAGAATACAAATAGGTTTACAATCTCACAAAATAAACCCTCAAACTAACTCTCTAATCTCTCACAAAATAGCCACCAAAAAATTTCACAAACCCAGCTCTCTGCCTACACTTGCACGCCGTCCTTTTCTCCTGCGCGAACCCCTTCTGCACGTTGCTTTTCAAAGCCCTGCACTGAAGCCGCCAAAGAAGAAAAAAACGCTGCACACCCTCCTTCGCACGCCCCAATCAGCCGCCTGCACTTGTTTTTCTCCCCTCTGCCTACTCTTGCACGCGCCTCCAAGCCCTCTGCACTTTTCACCAAGCCACCTGAAACCCTAGAGCAAAAGTCTATTTATAGGCTACAAATAAAATTCGGGTGGGCTTTGTCCACTGGACAAAACCGAAGTCTTCACGTGGTCCTGCTTCAAATCACAAAATCTCCCATGTTCGTGGCCCCCACAAAACGTCCTTATCAATTCACACGGCTTCTCAATTTCACGCGGCTTCTCTTCACGTTCACACTTGTGGCCCCCACTTCACGTCACATCTACAATTCTCCACCTCGGTGAAGTTTTCTCAAAACTGAGCCGACACCAACCAAACCAAATGTCTCACTTGTTGTGTCCAGTACACCGTGAAACAATTCACGACAGCATACTCAATCCATAATAAGTCGAGAACCCAAATGAGAATGCTAACACTCTCTAAATATCGGTATCAACTCACCAAATCGATCTCACCCCCCATCAAATAATCCAACTCGGCTGCATCATAAGACTGCCTACGTATCCTCTTGCCCAAGGAATCAAGCCGAACGTAGTTCACCCAAATGGCCGCGAACGACCTCAATCCAATAGAAGAGTTCGCAACCCTTCTCCAATATCATCAACTCTGCGGCTGATAGCACCTCCAATGGCCTCAAACACCTCCACCTGAGGTGAACCACTGACCATATCCAAGCTACATCTATCAGCTGCACTCGAATCAAAACCCAACTCATCATCTGCATCCGGATCCAAATGACTTCCACGCTGTGTCACCTCAATTGGAATCCCAACCAATGCAGAATGATCTGGAGTAATCTTTACCCAATGTGGAGTAGCATCACTCTCCACCCGCTGCGATATCTCTAAGGTCTGTCCAAAACTCTTCACCTGCTGAGAGTCAATACTCTCCACCTGCTGAGAGTCAATTGGCTTCCTCATCGAAGCCTCAACCAAAGTGACACTACCAGACCTATCTTCCAATGGAGTTTTACCTCCAATCGCAACAGTTGATAACTCTTTAATAGGATGACCCAAATATGTCGAAGCCTCTGTCCAGAAACTCTTCTGCAAACCATTGCTCGACCACAAACAACGATCCTCCTCCAGCAAGGCACGGTTCTCCAAATTTATCATCTTATCTAGTTGCCCCAAGATTTTCTTTCCAACGAAGTGTCTCGAAATACCGTGAGCTCGGCTCCAATACAGAAACAGGTCCATCTTGTACCTCCCACCAGAATGGAGTACCTTCACCTTTCTGTCTATCACACACTTCTTCGATCTGTTGGATGCTACTAGGACTTTCTCCAAAGGGGATTTGGTTGCAACCCAAACACGCTTAGAACAACCACCAACAAAGGAAACCAAACTTCTATTACCTCCTAATGATGCTCCCTTGGAAGGCCCCCAAACGTCCACGTGAACTCCTCCAGAACGACCCTTAGCACGGTGAATAGAGGTGCCAAACTTCACCTTGGTCTTCTTGCTCACATCAACATGTTCACTGGACTTTAAATTGCAGGTCTTTACACCCTCTTTCAATCTATGCGAGGAATCAATACTGGAATGGCCAAGCCCCAAATGCCGCAGTCTAGTCGAATCAACAGAAGTCGTCAGCTCTCCACCTGCCACTATACCTCCAGTCAAGTAATACAGGTTATTTCTCCTGACGCCCTTCATCAAAATACGAGAGTCTCTCGCAATCTCGAGAACCATGTCCTCAACACGAACCTTCAGACCCTCTCCAACCAAAGCTCCAATCGAGATCAAGTTCTTCCTCAAAGAAGGAACATATCTCACATCGTTTAACTCTCTAACAGTCCCGTCAAACATCTTTATGCGAATTCTTCCTATCCCAAGGATCTGGCATGCACGGTTATCAGCCATGTACACCACACCACTATCCACCAGCTTCTCAAAACTGGAGAACCATTCCCTTCTAGGGCACACATGATAGGTCGCACCACTATCCAACATCCATTCAGATTCCTCCGAATAGCTATCTGTAGGACTGATAGAAAGCGAATAAATAGAAGAGTCAGAATTATTACCATCCGATACGATGTTTGCTTCTGATGATGGTTGCTTCCCTTTTCCCTTCTGCTTATTCTTCATCCATTCGTCGAGCTTTGGGCAGTCTTTCTTCCAATGACCAGTCTCCTTGCACCAAGCACACTGATCTTTTCCTACTCTAGACTGTGACTTCCAATTCTTTCGGTTTGGACCCTTCCCTCTTGCGACCAACGCCTCCGCTACCGGCTCAACCGAAGCCTCCTTATCCTTCTTTCGAAGCTGATAATTCACAAGTGCAGCGGTGACCTCACTATACGAAAGTGATGCCTTCCCATTAATCAGAGTAAGAACGAAGGTCTCATATTCCTCGTCGGGCAAGGAACTCAACAACAGCAACGCCTTGTCCTCATCTTCAATCTTGACATCCACATTCGCCAAATCCGCAAGAAGCTTTGTGTAGTGGTTCATGTGATCTCTAATGAAGGTTCCCTTCTTCAACTGGAAACGATAAAGTCTCCTCTTCAAATGCAAGCGATTTTCAACACTCTTGGTCAAATACTTGCTTTCGAGAATCTCCCAAATCTTCTTCGCAGAAGTCTCATTCATCACATCATATTTTAGATCTTGAGTCAAACAAGATTTAATCACACCACACGCCGTTCGATTCATCTTCTTCCAAACATTCTCTTTAATCTCATCTGGCTTGCCATCTAACTCCAAGGTATCCTCTAAATTCTGCGCGTTCAGCGCATCCAAAACCTCGCATCTCCATAATCCAAAATTGTTTGTGCCATTAAACTTCTCCACATCTATCTTCATAGAGTGGATATTCAAACTCTGAATGGTCTTCACGCCAGAAGCACCACCCTCGACACCCGAAGCACATTCTTTCCCCGACATCTTACGCACCAACGAACAAAGAATAGATCCAAAACTGAAAGATAGAGTCTTTACCAAAAGATCCCACCTTTATCACCAACGAAGTCCTAAACGGGCCTTCAAATTGATCTACTCCTCCAACCAAACCCTAGATCTGAAATCTGGGCTCTGATACCACTTGTTGTGCGCAGCGGAAATTTCGAAAGCAATTTTATAACTATCATGAACTCTTGAGAGTCTTGTAGGAAACTCGATCGCTATTTTATAAGACAAACTACCAAAAATCTTAAAGCTAGCGGAAATCTTCAAATAGCATTAAATTATCAAATTAAAACGCTGATAATTTCTAGGGTCTGGATTGGTCGAGTATGTGCCAATATCGTTTCCCTTCCTAAAGTATGAATTTTCATTGTTTAAGGGTTACCGTTCAAATTAAGAGGGAGGTGGTATGTTGGTTTGGAAAAGAGAGAGCGGGTTTTTGTAGCGTTTGTCATCCTTGATGTTGTTTAAGATGATGTGATGTATGAACAAGAGATTGTAGTTAATTTTTAAGGTTTGGATTAGTGAATAGGATGGTTAGCATTCAGAGATATAAGTTGGGTTGGTAATCTCAATTTGGGAAAACAAATCCGCGATCAATATTATATGATTGCCAAAGGTTATGTGATAATATTGCATCTTCTAGAGAACAAGCTAACATTAAGCAAACTATGTAAGAAACAGTCATATTATTATCATATTATATCATTTCACACTCAAAAGTAGACTAAAGGATTGAGAATAGAGCTACTTATGTTTTTTTTTCCTCGGTTCAATGAGGGAAATGATCCCTCATGGTCTTAAATATTTCAGGAAATTAAATTCATATCGGTACTTTTCAGGAGAGTCAAACATGAGACCTTAGAATACTACTCATAAACAGCTTACCAACTCGACTAGACCCTCTTGGGTAGAGCTACTTACGTTTTATTCAATGATAAAACAAAAAACTTGATTATGTTTTATGAATATATGACACTTTATTTTAAAAAGAATGGGGAAAAAACCCTTCGAGAAGAATTAGTCATTGGTGTGGCAAACCAATCTGCAGACAGATCCACTTTATTCTTATAAAAGAAATAAAATAATATAAATAATAACTATGTTCAATTAGTTAAAAAAAAACTCCAGATTATTTCAGAATCACTATTAATCCATACGTTGGAACCTTATCGATTCAAATTTGGATCCTTACTAAACTTTTGGACATATTTTTTTTTGATTTTATCCCATAAGATTAGACATGGTGCTAAATTATATTGAGTTAAAAAAATTGTGATTCTAGTTTCAAAAATGTGATCCTATATATAAATGCTTTCGCGCACAAAGCATTAATTCTTAATCTATCTCAAAGTAATCCCTGTAGAAACTTTATACCTCCACTGACATATATAGATATCCTCTATTAATTTCCTGCAGTGGAGTTTCATAACAGTTGATTAGTAGGGGAAAAGCAAATCATGTATTTGTTCCTTAATATCAATTCTATCACTATACAATATTAGTGAAGTTAGTATTAATTATACATTTCTCTCACTATCAATTCTAATATACATGTGTTATAATTACATATTCTCAACATTCTACCATAGAAATCAGAATATTGTATCATTACAATCACCACTTTTAAAATTTTAAACACTTGTTACAATAATATTCTTCTACGATCCACCCCCCCCCCCCCCCCCCCCCCAAACATTAGTAGAAGTTCCTTCATGATGTGAAATATGAACAGGGAAAAAGTAAAACTCCACATAAAGTTGCTTGCTATGTAGAGATTAATATATTTCTGTTGGCCAGTCCTTTGAGAGAGCACGGAGGCATTGAAAACCATTATTTCCCTCACTCGTTGGGTTATTCTCAACACAATTGATATGATTAGCTCTAAGTTGCCCCTTGTCACATTTTATAAGTACATCAAGCGAAATGCTTGATACACTTACTACAAAAAGATTAAAAAAAATGCTTGATACACTAACTTTTAAAGATACTCATTCTTTCACCTCACTAATTAAACTAAAGTAAAATTGAAAACGAAGTCGCTTTGAGTGCTAAGTTGGTGTATAATCCAATCTATAGAAGCCAAAAGCAAAGCATATGTTTTGATTTTCCTTGCACTAGTTGGGGATTCTTGAGTTGAGTGGCTATAGACACACAAAGGAGGCGAGGAATGTGGTCCTATAGGAGACATGAGACTACTCTTTAAATCATGACCATAATAAGTTGTCTTTAATAATTCACTTTTCTTCAGTTTGGAATATGCTTGCCATTAGCTTGAAATTGTATAATTCAATCAATTATCACTTACAGTGACTGTTAAATCATGTTTGTGAGTTGGTAAACAATATGACTTTAAGTAAAATATACAAATTTGAAGCTTCTCATTAACAATTATTAGGAAGGGAATTTTCTATTTATAGTTGGAGAGGAAGTAGTTGTTGAAAGCTCTCTCTGGTCGGTCAACTGACCCCATGTATCAGTTGACCGATATAACCCTGAGTATTATAAATTCCTCTGGACGGTCGACCAATAGGATGTATTAGTTGACCGATCTAAGTTTGTTCTTGTGCATGTTCTGTGCACGTGCGTGTTCGGTCGACCAATGGAGAATATCGGTCGACTCATCCTGATTGGCCGAGAAAACAATTTCCTATTCTGTTTTGGAGTTAGAGTTTATATATTAGAAGGGTGTGGCAGCTGTAAAAAAGGGTTGATTGAGCACTTTGAGAGGGAGATTCTGTGTAGGTAGTGAGATCTTGTTGGTGAGAGTTAGTTTGATTGTTTGAGAGTTGTAACCCATTGTAATTCTCCTCCATATAGTGAAATCTCCCCATACTCTCCCCATGGACGTAGGCATCTTGCCGAACCACGTAATTCTCCGTGTTTGCGATTGATCTTGATTGTTTATAGTATGGATTATGCTCGTTGTATTCTTTGTGCATTGCTTATCGACTTGTTGCGGATTGAGTCCGCTTTCGTTGGGCGCAACAAGTGGTATTAAAGCTAGGTTTTAGATCTAGGGTTTGATTTGGGTGGAGAAAAATTCGGTGTTGGAAGCTTGAATTTTGGAGATCTAGTTTTCGGTGGAGGTAGCGTTGCAGAGTTTTCATTGGAGATCTCGCCTTACACATGTGGTTAGGAGATCATTTTGGAATCCTATCTAGGGTTTATTTTTGGGTAATTTCTCAACTCTATCATTTTTGAATTTTTTCTCTACAATTTGGAGTTAGTAAGTAATGGTAGAAGAAAGTGTTGATAGTAGCAAGGCTATGTCCAGTACAGTTCAGGTTGCACTTCAGAATACGAAGATTAGTGCTGTGAAGTATGACGGCAAAATTAATTTTGGGTTAGGGCCCGTTTGGTTAGTTTCCTAAAATCAAAGAAAAGGAAATTAGATTATGAAATCATTAAAATATTATTTTTCATTCATTTCTATCCTTAGAAATCACCCACATCATCTAATAATATTGTGACAACTCATCTCATCCATCACTTTTCTTACCTTTAAAAATAAACAAACACAAGAAATGCGTCACATCATCCAACTCATCTCATCTCATATCCTCTCCTCTCCTCTCATCATTAAAAATCACCCACATCATCCAATAATATTATGACAACTCATCTCATCTCATTAAAATTTTCTTTCCATCTATTTCCTAAAAAAAAAGGAAATTGATTTCCTTAAAAACCACTCGCATCATCCAATAATATAATGACAACTCATCTCATCTCATCTATTTTATTAGTTTTAAGAATGAACCAAATACAAGAAAGAGCCTAAACAAAGAAATAAGTTTCTTATAATTCATTTTCTTATTATTTTAGCCAACCAAACAACCTCAAAACAAGTTTTCTTTAAAAGTCACTCACATCATCCAATAATATAATGATAACTCATCTCATCTCATTTACTCTTTTACTTTTAAGAAGTCAACCAAACACAAGAAAAAACCTATTATAGGAAATATGTTTCCTATTCTTTAATTTCCATGTTTTTTTTATGAAACGAACGGACCCTTATGGATGAGTGATGTGCATGATGCTTTAAACGCTCCAAACTTAGAAGAGACAATAATGATCCATGAGAGGCCACCTAAATATGATGAGATGGCGTGGGACAAAATGAATAGAAATGCTTGTGGGGGTGGTTAGATCTTGTTTAGAACAAGAGTTGAAAAATAATGTTATTGGAGTGATGTCTGCGATGAAGATGTGAGAGATTCTTAATAACAAGTATCGTACGAAGAGTGTTGAGAATCAGTTGCACTTGCTGCGGAGATTATTCAGATTCCAGATATCCAAGGATACCTCACTTACAGATCATGTGAACAACTATATAAAGTTGTTGTCAGACTTTAAAAATGTTGATGAGAAGATATCAGATGAGTACAAGGTGATTATTTTGTTAGGATCATTACCCGATGAGGATTTTGACATCTTTGTGCTTACATTATTAAATGGTAGATCTTCTATCACCTATAGTGAAGTTACAAATGCATTGACAAATTTTGATTTGAGGAGAAAGGATAAAGAATCTTCTAGAGCTAGCACTTCAGGAGAAGTCTTGTCGACAAGAGGAAGGAGTTCCTATCCTAGAGATGTTAATCGGGGCAAGTCAAAGTCTAGAGGACAATCAAGAGGACACTACCAAGTTGCTAAAAACCAGTGTGCTTTCTGCAAAGAACAAAGACATTGAAAGAGAGATTGCTCGAAGCTGAGAGCGAAGGAGAATAACAAGAAGAATGACCAGAAGGCCAGTGAGGTGAATGTCGCTAGAAATGGTAATGATTCTGATAATTCATGCTTTTCTCTTTCCATTACTCCAGAGATTAACCATACGGATGCATCTATTTGGATGTTGGATTCTGGGGCTACTTATCATGTGATTCCCCGGAGAGATTGATTTGCATCTTTTGAGAAACTTGATGGGGGCGTAGTAGTTATGGAAAATGATCAATCCTATGGTATTTGTAGGATAGATACCGTCAGGATTCGGATTCACGATGGAGTTATTCGAGAGCTGAATGTAGTGATATTTGTTCCTCGATCAATTGAAGAAGAATCGTATTTTCGTTGGAGCTTTGGAGGCAAAGGGATTCAAGGTGACTTTTGAGAGTGCTGTAGCAAAAGTTACTAAAGGATATTTGATAGTGATGAAGGGAGTCCGCAATAAGAATTTATATTACCTAAAGGGAAGCATCAAGATTGGCCAGGTAGCTTTAGCTGTTTCAGAGACGGATGCTAACAGACTTTGGTATTTCAGACTTAGGCACATGGGGAAAAAGTCACTGTAGGCATTGTGCAAGCAGTGATTTTTGAAAGGAGCCAAGTGTGAAAAAATTAAATTTTGTGAGCACTGTATTCTTGGCAAGAAGAATAAAGTAAAATTTGGGATAACCATTCATAAAACAAATAGCATTTTGGACTACGTACACACGGATGTATGGGATCCTACCAAGACAACATCACTTGGTGGGCGACATTGATTTGTTACTTTTGTGGATGACTATTCTAGGCATTGTTGGGTATATATCATGAAACAAAAGAGTGAATTGCTAGAGATATTTATGGAGTGAAAAAGAATATTAGAACTGTAGACAGGGAGAAAGATCAAGAAGTTGAGATCCGCTAACTGTGGTGAGTATACTTCAGATCTCTTTCTGCAGTTATGTCGAGACTAGGGCATAGAGAGACATTTCACAGTTAGTCATATACCGTAGTAGAATAGGGGTGACAGAGAGGTTAAATCAGACTTTACTAGAGAAGATCCGATGTTTGTTATTGTAAAGTGATTTATAGAAGATCTTTTGGGCTGAGGCACTTATATATACGAGCCACCTTATTAATAGGCTGCCTTCATCAGCGATAGAAGAGAAGATCCCTATGGAGATGTGGTCTGGAGTACCAACACATGACTATGATCATCTCAAGATCTTGAGTGCCCTGTATTTTATCATGTCAAATCGAATAAGTTAGAACCTCGAGCTAAAAATGTCATCTTTATGTGTATCAAGCGTGGTGTGAAAGGATATAAGTTTTGGGATCCAATTGATAAGAAGATTGTGGTGAATAGAGACGTCACATTTGATGAGGATTTTCTCTTGAAGTCTTCCAGCTTTTATCAGGTGCAGAGTACCCCGACAGTAGAGACATCACAGATAGTGAATATTGGTGTAGCTCCATAGAGTCTAGATGGGATTGTATCCAGTAGAGTGCCGACTGAGATGACACCAAGCGAGCACAGTGATGAGTTGGAAGATACAGGTATAGCAGAGTAGAATTAGGGACTGACAACTCAGGTTTAGGATTCTATAACAGTTCAGAGACCTAGAGATACATACGATTGCCAGCACGATATACAGATACAGTGGTTGCTTATGCACTTTCGATGGGGAGTGTCGATGAGATGGTTCCTACTACTTTCAGAGAGTCTAAACAGTGTTCAGAGGCTGATATGTGGTAGAGAGCTATGCAGGAAGAGATTGAGTCTCTTCATAAGAATGATACATGAGAGCTTGTCGAGCTTTCAAAAGGGCGGAAGGCGATTGTTGCAAATGAGTGTATACCAAAAAGGAGGGCATTCAAGACACTCCTGTGAAATTTAAAGCTATGTTGGTAGTGAAGGGTTATGCACAAAAAGAAGGAATTGACTACAATAAGGTCTTCTCTCTGGTGGTAAAACATTCTTCTATTTGGAACTTACTAGCTTTGTTAGCGCAATATGAATTAGAATTGGATCAATTAGATATAAAGACATCATTTCTTCATAGTGATCTTGATGAATAAATTTATATGACTCAGCCATTAGGGTTTTGAGCTGTAGGGAAGGAAAAGTTGGTGTGTAGACTAAAGAAGTCGCTATACAAGTTGAAGCAATCTCCAAGACAATGGTATAGGCGATTCAATGAGTATGCTCAGCAAGTCATACATAAGGAGCCAGTTTGATCCTTGTGTGTACTATCATAAGCTTCATGGAGGTGCGTATATTTATTTGTTGTTTTATATAGATGACATGTTGGTTGCTTCCATTTCCATATCCGCCATAGATAAATTGAAGATACAGCTCTCAAGCAATTTTGAAATGAAGGATTTGGGTGAAACAAAGCATATTTTGGGGTTGAAGATTGATAAAGGCAGAGATAAGGGTAGAATTTGTTTAATACAGGTGGCTTATTTGAAAAATATGTTATAGCGATTCAATGTCAGTATGGAGACAAAGCCAGTTAGTGTACCTTTGGGAACCCATTTGAAGCTTTCAACTGATCTTTCACCAAAATAAGTTGAAGATAGAGAGTTAATGTCGAAGACTCCTTATGCAAGCACGGTGGGAAGTTTAATGTATGCAACAATATATACAAGGCCATATCTATCACAGGCAGTTAGCATGTGTAAAACCCTATAATTTTTGAAAATACTATGGTAAATAGTAATAAATGAGTTATATTATGATAAATATTATTTATTGTTGAATGAGTATGTTAGTAATTGATTTGAGATCAATTAAGTGTATATATGAGAGCATATAAGTGTTAAACATGCACAAAACAAGTGAAAACATGCACGCCAGCAAAAACCTTTAATACCTCGGGTAAGTTGATTGATGCTTGCCTATTAGTCGACTAATAGGATCTCATCAGTCGACTGACAAGGCCAGTTTCCCAGTCTTATTTGGATTCGGGTCTTTTTAAATTGTTTCGAGTTTGCCTATATATATGGATATATTTCACGAAAATCTCTCTTTTACATCATATTTCTAAACCTTAGTAGCCACCCTCTCCCCTCAAAAACCCTAGATCATATTTTGGTAATTTTGAAGAGCTTTGTGAAGCAAATACCGAGAAAATGGTGAGATCGTCGGCGTTTGTCGAAGGAGATCGTGTTTTCTTACACTTTTGGGGATTCCAGCGAGTTTTGAGGTGAGTTTCATCTCCTCCAATCCCATCACCATTTTTATTTGGTTTTTACCGAGTTTTATTTGATTTTATTGAGCCTTAAAACCTAGTTTAAGTATAAAGATTGTTCTTTAAAACTGTAAGGTACAAAGAATTGATCTTTTTGTTTTAAAAAGTTATAAAATGGATTCTCTGATTTTGATTCAAGTTCTGAAATAATTTTAACATGGATTTTTGTTGAGAATTATGGTTTTCATGATGTTTCTTACGAACATGATCATGCTAGAGTTTATAGAATACACTCAAACTTGATAATTGTGATTTATGTTGTTAAGTGAACCCTAATATCATTAAACAAGAATTTATGTATGTGTTTTATTTGAATAATATCAATGTTCAAGAGATAGAAACAAAATCCACATGTCACCCGAAATAATTTACAGGAAACTAAAAGCTAACCTCGGGTCGGTCGACTGAAGCACAAACATCAGTCGACTGATCAAGGCTGTGTGGCTTTGTCGACCGATGAAGATACATCAGTCAATCGGTCTATGTTACCTTGCGAATTGTGAACTTGTTGTTTGTATCATGTGAGATAATTATGAACACGAGGTTCGGGTCCGCACATCGAAACACATACTTGACCACTGAGCACACGTATTTGGAATTTGAGCACGCACATGTATTTGGAGATACATAATTCTATATTTTGATTTGTCATGATAGAGAGCGATGCATTTTGCATTTCATTATATTATGGATGTTTGAGTGAGTTAGTTGGTATCCTGCAATAATATCGTGGGAGACTACACTCAGAGTGAGTTAGTTGGTATGCTACAATGAGACCGTGACAGACTACACTCTATTATGCATCATTCCGGATTGAGCTGATACGCCTATATTCCGCAGGGCAATTGAGTAAGGTGGTGACTGTAGGCGTCAAAAAATGCTGAAAGATATCCAAATACAGCTCAAGAGGAGATCATCCAAAAATCAAAAAAGGATACAAGTATAGATTGTCTCGCACGCGAGACAGTGTTTACTGTCTCGCCATGCGAGACAGTGTTTACCGTCTCGCCAGCGAGACAGTGTTTACTGTCTCGCCAGCGAGACAGCTTTGGGATAATTAAAAATGGTTATATAACTGCCACCCACGTGTCCATTAACTGCCAAAGAACATGGGGAACGTCGTGGGCGAGAATCACGTTGACAACTGCCAAGATAACGGAGTTTTAAAACGTGGGAAGGCAGTTACTGTGGAAACCGCTGGGCAGTTGGGTTTTCCGAGACAGTGTTTACTGTTTCGGAACCCGAGACAGTAAACTCTGTCTCGGCCGCCGAGACAGCAAACACTGTCAAGGCAGTCGAGACAGCAAATGTTGTCTCGCGAGCTCATTTTCCTCTAACTGTTCATAGGGGTTATAAATAACCCCCTGAGGTCGATTTTTGAAAGGGGCTGATCATTTTGTATACTTTGGAGTAGAGAGATAGCAGAGTTCCTGAGCTTCTGGCCATTCCTTGATATTCGAGCTTTGACTTGATCTTAAGAAGAACGACTATCTCTACTTTGATAAGATATCGTTTCAAATTCTCACTTTCGATAAAGGACAGGAAGAATCATTAAACCCCCCACGATTCAATCAGAATCTGTGATTTGTGGTCACGAGTCAAAGCCGCTCCCGGCATAGGCAAGATCCCACGCAAGCAGCGATCCAAATAACGATCCTGGCGTTTGTTTCTAAAAAGTTATAATTTTCATTTTGTTGTGTAAAGAAGTCTTATTAAAAAGGCTATCTATTTGAATTTATTTGTAATCGACTGAAGATATAATGAATTCCACACACGAGACCAACTTTTGACGAAAACAAACTGGCGACACAAGTGGGACGCCAACGGTTTCGCTGCCGAGACCGTCGTGTCACAGCGATCAAGATATTGTTGAAGTCCACGAATGAATATGAATTCGACCAAAGCCAAAGTTTGAGGAATATCTGTCATCCTCATCCTCAAAGTTTTCCTCGCCTCACAAATGCAGGAAACATTTCGTCTTCTAAGAAGGTTTTCAATTTTCGACTCCGTCGAACATTACAAATGATGACTCTCGCCTGATTGTTGCTGAGAATTCTACTCGCAACATCTCGCTCTGGATGACTCTTATCTAGTTAAAAAGTCATCGAATCAAAGCCCACCGGTGCTGACGAAGAGAGCTCGTCAGAGACAGCGCCAGCGCCGCAGTCCAAATAACCAACCGGTGCTCGACAATTGGCTAAGGCCTTGGAACAAACCGACGGAGTTCGTTATTATGCGGACTTAGAGTCGAGGAAACAACAAGTGGTTTGTTCAACTCAACGACAAACTACTCACGTTTCTGCACAACTCACGACGGAGGAATGGACTCTCGTCAAAAGGACTCGGTCGACCCTCAAAGAACGTATACAAAAGCGTCATGCAAACGCTGCTCATGCCCGTACTCTCTTACAACAAAGACGAGAAAGAAACAGGGAAACGGTGGCCAAAGAACTGCCAAAACTCTGCAAAGTTTGGATTCCAAAGTCTGGAGTTGTGCAAAATCAGCATTCGGAGCCCGTTAAGACTCCACACCCGCAAGGGGGTGGTTCTAAACGTGTGAGTCCTAAAATAACCTTCGATCGCTCAAAGGCAACGATAATTTTCCCTGAGAATGCCAACAAGGTTTTACACCCCCAGAAGGAGACGTGTTCGCCAAAAGACATCGTTATACCTGGGAGGTCATACCAACAGACGATAGGATTTTCCGGCAATCATACCGATGAATCGTACTATCAAGCCTTGGGTTTGAATAGATTTCGAAAGAGAATTATTCGAGAAATAAACTCTCATTGTTCCTGTGCGCAACTTATAAGAGCAGCATTGTCGGAATATAACTACACAAAATGAGAAGCCATCCCACGAAGAGTCTCGGTATTCCACAGTCTTTTCACCGAAATATCGAAGCCTAAGCCGAGACATTTCCGCAAGAGAAGATCAGCTGTCCAAGATGATGAATTCCCTAAAGTCACCACCGGCATTCAAGCGAATCAAATCCCGACTTTTCCCCGAGAGGAAAAGTCAATTCAAGAATTGCCAAACGGATGTCCCGACTCCAGTTAAGAGCCATCAGACATAGGGACTACAAGAGAATGCATGAAGGAATGTCATCAGAGGATGAGCTCTCGGACACTTGTTTTGCGATCGCTTCGGATGATACGGTATCTAGCACAGGACAATCCAGAGAAGTACTCACAATAACCTCTGATCAGTTCATTCAAATACTTCAAGAAGCTCTATACAAACAACGTGAAGAAATTAGAGCTGAGATGAAGACAGAGATGGAGTTGGCTATCCAACAAATGAGGGAATTGCTAGCTCAACGGCCTCAACCTCCAGAGTCCAGTCAGCGAGCTGAATCTAGCCGTCACACTCAGAATGTGGCAGATGATAGTGATCCAGAAGTGGATGAAATCATTATGGCTGATACACTTCCCAATAGCAATAACGCTGGGGGTAGTTTAACGTACCCTCCCAATAACGATATTGGGGGTGGTTCAATGGCACCTCTTACAGGGGGTGGTCTAATTCATTCTCCTCAACGTCTTTCGAATGAAGACATAAACGATAACGGAAAAATAAAAGAGCTTGAAAACAAAGTCAACGCTTTGATGACGGTTCAAGAAGTGAAAAAGACGGGTATTCCATGTCCCTATCCAAGAGAATGGGATTCAATATCGTACCCGTCAAAATTCAATCTGATTAACTTCACACCGTTTGACGGGAAAAGCTCGCCTACTCAGCACTTGATTTATTTCAAGTCTCATTTGGGTATGATTTCTGGAAACGTGGCTTTAATGGTCCGGTCATTCGTTGGCACCCTTCGTGGGCCCGCCTTCGATTGGTACCGACGTCTTAAGCCAGGGAGCATCAATTACTGGGATGATATGGAAAGTTTGTTCCTCAGTAATTTCTTCGATGATGACACCAAAGTGTCAATCGGAACCCTTTTAGATGAGAAGCAAAAAGACGGAGAGTCAGTCGATAACTTTATCAAGCGCTTCCGTAACAAAGCAATGAATTTCAGAGATCCTGTTACAGAGGAGTTCATCCTGCAAACATGCCATAATAATCTCTCCATCGATGTCCTGGAAGCCCTGGGGGTCGTAGCATCCAAAACTTAGAAAGATTTGAAAATGCGCGGTGAACAAGCTGAACACTTTCTTAAAAGAAAGAAAACTGAGAGAAGCTGACCGATGACACCTTTGTATTCTCCAGGAACTTCCCATTGATGGGCACCTTTAAACAGTTAGGACCAAAACCAAAATCCCCTCTCGATTCCTTCCATGAACGAGAGGTCCACAAATTGAACGGTCAAACCTTTAAATAGTTATGATCGTCTCAAATCCCTATTTGGTCAAACCTTTAAACAGTTAGGACCAAAACTAAAACCCCCTCTTGATTCCTTCCATGAACGAGAGGTCCACAAATTGAACGGTTAGACCTTTAAACAGTTATGATCGTCTCAAATTCCCATTTGGTCAAACCTTTAAACAGTTAGGACCAAAACTAAAATCCCCTCTTGATTCCTTCCATGAACGAGAGGTCCACAAATTGAACGGTTAGACCTTTAAACAGTTATGATAGGTCCACAAATTGAACGGTCAAACCTTTAAACAGTTATGATCGTCTCAAATTCCCATTTGGTCAAACCTTTAAACAGTTAGGACCAAAACTAAAATCCCCTCTTGATTCCTTCCATGAACGAGAGGTCCACAAATTGAACGGTTAGACCTTTAAACAGTTATGATCGTCTCAAATTCCTATTTGGTCAAACCTTTAAACAGTTAGGACCAAAATCAAAATCCCCTCTCGATTCCTTCCATGAACGAGAGGTCCACAAATTGAACGATCAAACCTTTAAACAGTTAGGATCATTTCATTGCCTATTTGGTCAAACCTTTAAACAGTTAGGACCAAAGCCAAAATCCCCTCTCGATTCCTTCAATGAACGAGAGGTCCATAAATCGAGTGATCAAACCTTCCTACAGTTAGGATCACCTCAAAACTCCCACTTGGTTAAACCTTACTACAGTTAGGACCACAGCCAAAATCTCCTTTCGATTCATTTTGCGAACGAAAGGTCCAGCTTTGAATTGGATAATCAAACCTTATGACAGTTAGGATTATTCAAACCAATCCAGATTCTCTAAGTGAAGATCCCACTTTGAGTTTCTTTTGCACCAGGAGATAGAATATAAAATTCTTCCTCTCTGATTTCGGGTTCATCTCTACCAACAAACAAGAGACCAGGAGATAGAATATAAAATTCTTCCTCTCCGATTTTGGGTTCATCTCTACCAACAAACAAGAGGCCAGGAGATAGAATATAAAATTCTTCCTCTCTGATTTTTGGGTTTATCTCTACCAACAAAAAAGAGACCAGGAGATAGAATATAAAATTCTTCCTCTCCATCATTGGGTTCACCTCTACCAACAAAAAAGAGACCAGAATACTCCAATAGGTATACGAGTCTAAACTGTTTCCTAATCTCAACAGGAAGTTTCTAAAGAATATCATTCAGAATATTATTGAGAATAACCAGAATACTCCAATAGGTACACGAGTCTAAACTGTTTCCCTACCTTCAACAGGAAGTTTCTAAAGAATATTAATCTGAATATTCTTAAGGATAACCTGACGAACTTTCAATGGATGTATGAGTATCAGTTTGGTGACAAAAGCTGAGCTCACAAGAACAAATACCAGTTTCGATTCAAGATCTCGACAACGGTCAAGCGATAAACGTAGTACCGAAAAAATCTTAACTATTCTACAAAGCACTAGATAGATTGAGAGATAAAGAGGTCAAGAGTTGAACTCATTTACGAGCCCCTCTCCACGATCCACTCAACCAAGTATTGAAGGGACTGTGAGTCACGCCTATCTTATCCAAAGTATCACAGACTCCTCTATAAAAGAATTAGTCTGGAATACTTTGGAGGGGGTATCTGTAAGCGTCAAAAAATGCTGATGGATATCCAAATACAGCTTAAAAGGAGATCATCCAAAGATCAAAAGAACATAAGAAACAAGTGTTTGCTGTCTCGGGCGCCAGACAGTGTTTTACTGTATCGCCAGACAGTCTTTTACAGCGAGACAGTGTTTACTGTCTCGCCAGCGAGACAGCTTTGGGATGATTGAAAATGGTTATATAACTGCCACCCACGTGTCCATTAACTACCAAAGAACATGGGGAACATCGTGGGCGAGAATCACGTTGACAACTGCCAAGATAACGGAGTTTTAAAATGTGAGAAGGCAGTTACGGTGGAAACCGCTGGGCAGTTGGGTTTTCCGAGACAGTGTTTACTGTCTCGGAACCCGAGACAGTAAACTCTGCAGCCGAGACAGCAAATGATGTCTCGGAAGTACTGTTTGTTCAGGGGCTATAAATACCCCCCTGAGATCGATTTTTTTTAGGGGGGGTGATCATTTTTGAGCACTTTAGAGTAGACAGAGCAGAGTTCTTGAGCTTCTGGCAATTCCTTGAGATTTGAGCTTCGACTTAATCTTAAGAAGAACGACTATCTTACTTTGATAAGATATCGTTTCAAATTCTCACTTCGATAAACGAAGGAAGAATCATTAAACCCCCCACGATTCAATCAGAATATGTGATTTGGTGGTCCACGAGTCAAAGCGCTCCCGGCATAGGCAAAGATCCCACGCAAGCAGCGATCCAAATAACGATCCTGCGTTTGTTTCTAAAAAGTTTTAATTTTCATTTTGTTGTGTAAAAGAAGTCTTATAAAAAGGCTATCTCTTTTGAATTTATTGTAATCGACTGAAGATATAATGAATTCCACAACGAGACCAACTTTTGACGAAAACAGTGACGTCATAAGATATTGTGAGCACCTTACAAAAGCATCTTTATTTATGATAGAGCATTACACAGACTGCATTCATTCTCCCATGATATTTACCCCGAGAGTAGGGTATAGGACTGAGGTTGTCATACATGGCATATTGTATGTGAGTTCTCTTTGATCAGGATGTTATTCTTGTGATTGTGCCACTACCCAAGGGTAGTGTGAGGATTTGACATGACTTGTATTGGTTGAGATTTGGATTTGTATTTTTCTTTTATTCATTGTTTATTTCATAGGTTTTGGAGTTGATATTTAGCGATTCACAATTTAAGATACGAGCTATATACATGAGGGTTTCTTATTTAGGTTATTTCGCTCGACGTACCCATTCTCGTATTGTGGATTTCTAAATATTAATTTTTACTTAGTTTAGAATAGATGATTTTATATCTATATATACTAACTTGTATTTTCATATATACTCCTAACTCCCTCCCCTAGGGGTAGTGGAGATGATCTCGCTAGCGCTTTGACGCTCATTGTTTCCTCTCTTTTTAGGCAGCAAGTCAGACAGACGGAGAGTCGTAGGTTGATGAAGTTTCGAATTAGCTCCCATTATTATTTATTTTTAGTAGTTATTTAGAACTCCACAGTAGTTATGGTTTACTTTCGGACATTTAGAGTGTATTTCATTTTGTAAAGGCTGAGTGCATTAGTACTATTTCATTTGACTCTATTATTTTCATCGGAAATCAATTTCTTAGTGGAATTCATAAGCCATTTATCGATTACAATAGATTCAAAAGATTTAGCCTTTTTATAAGACTTCTCTACACAAAAAAATACACACAAGACTTCCTAGAAACACACGCCGAGATCGTTTATCGGTCGCTGCTTGCGTGAGATCTTTGTCTGTACCCGGGGACACTTTGATCCATGGATCGCCGAATAACAGATCTGGGTTGATTGTTATGAAGATTTAATGTTCTTTGTTTCAACCGAAGAAACTTAGAACATAAGTGAATAATCTCAACAAAGTAAGATTAATACTCTTCTCAAGATCAAAACAAGGTCTGATCTCAAGAGAATGAGTGAAAAGCTTGCAGATCTCTCGAAATCCTCCCTTTATGCGCAGGAATTCACCAAGATCTTAACTCTCTCTCTCTCTCTCTCTCTCTCTCTCTCTCTCTCTCTCTTTCTCTCTCTCTCTTTGAAATTCATGGTCCTGCTCTAGAAAACGTTAGCAACTCATACGTATGTCAGTCCCTCATGTTTATAGGACTTAAATACCATGTTTGTAGATAAGATCTCACGATCTGAGTATATCTTTAGTTAGAAATGACTTTACCATGTTTAAGGATAACCCCAAGGCAATTAGGAAACCACTGGAACACACGAAACCCGAAAATCTATCGAAATATGCATCGTTGGGAGGCTGGCCGGGCGAGATAACTTTATGTGTCTTGTCATGCATGCGAGACACCTTGATGTATCTCGCAATTGGCAATACACATTGATGTGTCTCGCTATGCATGCAAGACACCTTGATGTGTCTCGCAATTGGTGATACACATTGATGTGTCTCGCAAATTTTAAGACACATCTGGTTGTCTCACTTTGCTGTTTCATTGATTTGTGCGCTTCGTCATTTCATCGATTTGCACATTCCTTTGCTTTGTTGCTCCATCGCTTCATCGCTTCATCGCTTCGTCACTTCAGATAATTCTCTCTGACTCTGATGATGACGTTCTTCATCTTATCTTCGTCTAAGCTGAGTTCGGGACCTTATAGGTAATTTTTATGCCTACAGATACCTCCTCTAAAATATTTTAGTCTCATTATTTTATAGAGGAGTCTAAAATACTTGGATAAGATAGGCCCAACCTTCAATTCTTTGACTTCTTTAATTTTTATTCTACTCGAATAGTCTGAAATTCTTCCGGCGCTATGTTTATCATCTGATCGTTTGTCGAAATCTTGAACTAAAAACTAGTGCGTTGATACCTAAATAATCTCACATCATCGAATTGATATTGAACTGATCATCTTCATCGAGAGTTCATATCTGAATTTCGATTGAACTCCCGGGGGTAATTTTGCCCTGAAAATTATCCTGAGTCTTATTTTGACAAAATTATTGACGCGTTGACCGGCATCGACCTTCGTTGCAGCACAAACACAATTAACCTTTATTTTTGGAGAAATCATTAATGCGTTGATCAGTGTTGACTTTTGTTGTGCCGCGTTGACCTTCGTTGTGCCGTGTTGACCTTCGTTATAGTGTGAACATAGTTTATACTCATGAGTTAATTAGAGTCTACACAGTTTAAGCTCTTAAGGCGTTAGAGCATAGAGAATCAGTTTATACTCATATACTCATCAGAGTGTTGGGAAGAGCAAGCTGAGAATATATCAAACACCCACCAAGTTAAGCTCTTTGTGTGGGATTTGATTGTAAGACTAACCGTTGGTGCTGAAACAACTATTATCTCTGAAGCTACCCCAGGTGCTTGAGTCACGAGACTAACTGATAAAGCTGGTGTGTCAGTGGCTATTAAAGCTGATTTGAAGGTGGAGATTGTATGAGTTTTGTTAAGAGAAACTCTCCGAGCTAGGAGAGCAAATCCGTCGTCACAAGCTGCTTATCTAAACATAATAGGATTTTTGGCAAACCCTCAGACATCAACGGATTTGATAAGGCTTTACCGACTACTGTTTGGGTTAGGCGAATATGTGAATTGTCTAAGTCCGTTCCACATGTAATATTATGCTAAAAGAATAAACTCATTTAGACTTGGTGCTATGCTATTGAATACATAGATTTTGTTATCCTAGAACATGATGAAGTGGTTATAACTAAAGATAAGAGGGAATCGACCGTTATTTGCCAAAAACAGGGCTCCTGAAGCCTATAAATACAGCCCTAGAGTTTTTATTTGTACAGATCTGGAATTCTCAAGCCTTGACGAAGCCCTGCTAAATTAGAGACTGAAGAGCCACAAATTTTAGAGAGGAGGAGGAGATCTCAGTGAATTCTTTGGCATACTAACCAGTAATGCGTGTTAGACGTATGCTTATCTCTAATTAGGGATCAAGATAAAGTCCCCCATATGTGTAAGACATAGATTTTGGTGTTATTAATAACAACCTACTACGATATTGAATACATAGGTTTTTATTATTTTTATAAAAAAAGACTAACCGACAACGCGTGTTTGACGTAGGCTTATCTCTAATTAGAGATCGAGGTAAATTCCCCCATACGTATGAGACATGGATTTTGATGTTATTAATAACAACCTGCTACGATATTGAATACATAGGCTTTTGTCGTTTTTACTGAAAAAGACTAACCGACAACACGTGTTAGGCGTATGCTTATCTCTAATTAGGGATCGAGATAAAATCACATGTGAGGGCATGGATTTTAGTGTTATTAATAACAACCTGATATAATATTGAATACATAGACTTGGTCGTTTTTGTGGGAACGGACCACCCAACAACATGTGTTAGATGCAGACTTATATCTAATTAGGGATCAAGATAAAGTCCCCCATGCGTGTGAGGCATGGATTTTGGATGTTGAAAGATTGTGTCTTCTCATGGGGCAAAGATGAACTCGGTGCTGGAGTGGAAGAATTTTATATTCTATCTCCTGCTTGTATTCTCTTAGGGTGAAGATGAAACCGGTACCGAAGAGGAAGAATTTTATATTCTATCTCCTGCTTGTATTCTCTTAGGGCAAAGATGAACCCGATGACGGAGAGAGAGAATTTATATTCTATCTCCTACTTGAAAAAGAAACTCCAAGTGAGATCTCCATTTTGATAATCTGTAAGGAAAAACTAAGAGTAAGATCTCCACTATGAGAATAAAAAGATACATATAACCCTAACTATTCAAAGGTTTAATTACCCAATCTGAAGGTGGACCTCTCGTCTATCGAGAGAGAATTCTAATTTTAGTCCTAACTGTAGGAAGGTTTGACCAAGTGGGGTTTGAGACGACCCTAAATGTTCAAAGGTTTGATCGCTCGATTTGGGTGGAGAACTCTCGTTTATCGAAAGGAAATTCTAGTTTTGGCCCTAACTGTTCAAAAGTTTGACCAAATGGGGGGGGGGGGGGGGGGGGGAACGACTCTAACTTTTCAAAAGTTTAATCATCCAATTTTAAAGTGGACCTCTCGTTCATAGAAGGAATCAAGAGAGAATTTTGGCTTTGGTCCTAACTATTTAAAGGTTTGACCAAGTAGGAGTTTGGAACGAACCTAACTGTTAAAAGGTTTGATCACTTGGTTTGGGTGGAGAACTCTTATTTATCGAAAGGAAACTCTGGTTTTGGCCCTAACTGTTTAAATGTTTGACCAAATGAGGGTTTGGAATGATTCTAATTGTTCAAAGGTTTAATCATCCAATTTGAAAGTGGACATGTCGTTCATGGAAGGAATCAAAAGAGGATTTTGACTTTGGTCCTAACTATTTAAAGATTTAACCAAGTAGGAATTTGAGATGACCCTAACTATTTAAAGATTTGATCATTCAATTTGAGTGGACCTCTTGTTCATGGAAGGAATTGAGAGGGGATTTTGGCTTTAGCCCTAACTGTTTAAAGGTTTGACCAAATGAGAGTTTAAGACTACCCTAACTGTTTAAATATTTGATCGTTCAATTTGGAAGTAGACATCTCATTCATGGAAGGAATCGAAAGAGTATTTTAGCTTTGGCCCTAACTGTTTAAAGGTTTTACCAAGTGAGAATTTAAGACGACCCTAACTATTTAAAGGTTTGACCAAGTAAAAATTTGAGACGACCCTAACTGTTTAACCAAGAAGGATTTAGCCAATCTATTCCTAATTGGTTGAAGCCGATGGGATGTGCTTCATCCTTGAAGGAACTCAGAGTCACAGTGGGAGGGTTTTAATCATCTTGACAAGGACTAAATAACCACAGTAGGGGATTCTTAATCATTATTTTTGTAATGATTAAGAGATAATTATTCAGATGGTTGGTTTTCATCTTGAATAATCTAATGTCAGGTTATACTTAAGAATACTATGTGTAATATTCTCTAGGAACTTTCCATATCGGGTTATCTTTAAGAATATTATGTGTAGTATTTTCCAAGAACTTCCCATGTCGAGTTATCCTTAAGAATACTATGTGTAGTATTCTTAAGAATACCATGTGTAGTATTCTTAAGAATACTATGTGTAGTATTCTTCAGGAACTTCCCATGTCAGGTTATCCTTAAGAATACTATGAGTAGTATTCTCCAGGAACTTCCCATTGATGGGCACCTTTGTATTCTCCTCGGACTTCATATCCACCTCTAGCTTTTTAGGCTAAACTGAGTCTAATGAGGAGAGCATTATCCTTTAGCCACATTGTTGGGTCACGCAGCTTAAGGTAGCAGGTTAACCTCTTATATAAGTCAGAGGTTAGGGAAAGCAGTTTTAACCTCAATACCGTTGAAGGAATATGGAGAAGAAGTTTATACTCTTATATTCGTCGGAGTCAATGGAGAAGTTTAACCTCATATACCTATTAGAGGTTCATGGAGAATCAGTTTATACTCGTATACTCTTTGGAGTATGGGAGAAGTAGTTTATACTCGTATACCCGTCGGAGGTACATGAAAAAGTAGTTTATACTCTTATACTCATCGAAGTCTGGGAGAAGCAGTTTATACTCGTATACTCATCGGAGTGTGGAAGAAGTAGTTTATACTCATATACTTATCAGAGTATGGGAGAAGCAGTTTATACTCATATACTCATTAGAGTATGGGAGAAGTAGTTTATACTCGTATACTCATCAGAGTGTGTGCCATCCTCATTTGGCTTGTTTCATCGTTATGATACTAGCGTCAATCAAGGTTTGGGTTTTGTCTTTACAAATAAATCAAGCCTTAATTGAATGGTGGACCCTCATGTGATATACATAGTACTTTGGATCCGAAGTTTGTCGGCTTCCTCCTGATTTTTAATAGGTGATAGCTCGATTTTGTTGTTATTCAGGAGGTACTTAAAGATGGCTAGAACCTCATCATCATTGAAGGAGTACTACTATGTCTGAGGCAGATGTTATGGCGATTGCTATCAAAATTGTCGTAGTAATGTTTGATTAACATCAACAGCAACTACAGACACCGTCGGTTGGCTTCTCTCAGTCTTCTTTCTTTTAAGAAAGCGTTCAGCTTATTCGCCGCATAGTCTTAACTCCTTCTAAGTTTTGGATGGCACAACTCCTGCAGCTTCCAGGACATCGAGTGAGAGATTGTTGTGGCAAGTCTGGAGTATGAACTCCTTTGTGACCAGATCTCAGTAGCTCATCGCCTTTTTTTGGAAGCATTTAACGAAGGTGTCGACGTACTCTCTGCTCTTCTGCTTCTGGTTCTTATTGACACATCGGTTTCGTCATCGAAGAAGTTGCCGAGGAACAGGTTTTCCATGTCATCCCAACAGTTGACGCTTCCTGGCTTAAGATACCGATACCAATCGAAGTCGGCCCCACGAAGGGTGCCTACGAATGACCGAATCATCAAGGGCTTATTATCAGAAATCATACCTAAGTGAGACTTGAAGTAGATCAAGTGCTGGGTAGGAGAGCTTTTTCCATCGAATGGTATGAAATTGATCAAACTGAACTTCATCGGGTATGGAATTGACTCCCATTCCCTCGGGTATGGGCACAAAATATCGGTCTTTTTTACCTCTTGACCGGACATCAAGGCGTTGACCTTGTTCTCTAGCTCTTCCATCAGTTTGTTATCTTCATCCTCATTTTTCTTTGGAGGAAGTTGAGGAGGTCGAGGAGGATTAACCAGACCATCCCCAGTGTTATTGCTGTTGAGAGGAGAGTCGGCAAAGATATGTTTATCCACCTCTGCGTCGCTATCAATTGTATTAGCTTGAACCACCGTGGTGTTGTGATTACTGGACTCAACTCATTGACTAGACTCGGGTAGCTGATGTTGTTGAGCCTACAGCTGTTGAGCATGCAATTCCCTCATTTGTTGCGTGGTTAACTCTATTTCCATCTTCATTTCAACTTTAAACTCTTCTCGCTGCTTAGCCAAAGCTTCTTGAAGCATTTGAGCCAACTGATCAGGAGTGATTGTGAATGCCTCTCTAGTTAGTCCCATGCTAGACGTTGTTCCGTCTGAAGTGACTGCGGAGCACGTATATGATACTTCATCATTTGAGGATATTCCTTTATGCATCCTCTAATAATCCATACGTCTGATCGTTCCCATTTGGAGCCGAGTTATACGTTGGGATATCCCCAGATAAGAGTCGAGACTGGAGTTAGTCGAGTGTTATTTTGACTTTTCTTTATCAGCCATATTGATGGTGACTTCTGGATATTCGTCATTTTAGACGGATGATCTTCTCTTGCGAAAGTGTCTTGATTTGGATTTTGACGCTTCGGTGAAAAGCCTTTGGAATACTGAGACCATCTGTAGAGCAATCTTGGAGTAGCTATACTCTGATAATACTACTCTGATAATTCTCTCGCATGAGCAATGATAGTTCATTTTTCGAATACTTCTCCTCCGAGACTTGTTCACACCCCCAGTTGCAGGCACTAAAAAATACCAAGGAATAAAGCAAGATTGAACCTTGCTATAAGCATGATGAGGCTCGTCATGATGATGAACCTCATCTTAGCCAACGAAGCCCATCATGATGATGAACGTCATTAAAGACGAAGTTCGTCATCGAAAACGAAGTTCGCCAGAAATGAAGTTCGTCATTGAAGATGAAGTTCATCAGAAATAAAGTTCGTCATTGAAGATGAAGTTCACCATTGAAGACGAAGTTCTCCAGAAATAAAGTTCGTCATTAAAGATGAAGTTCACCCAGAAACGAAGTTCATCATTGAAGACGAAGTTAATTAGAAATGAAGTTCGTCATTGAAGATGAAGTTCGCCATTGCCGTTATTGACGAACCTCGTCTGTCGCCATTTTTTATAGACTACATTTAAGGAGGGTTAATGACCAATAACTCACCCATTTAATGAGAGTTAATGACTACTAACTCATCCATTTAAGAAAGAGTTAATAATCACTAACTCACTCATTATAAGAGGAGTTAAAGCCCATTAACTCACTCCATAATGCTCCTAAGCCTATAAATAGGCATGATCAATACGAAAGAAAGAAGAGGGGGGGGGGATTGAGAGGCTAGTCAATGTGTTAGTTAATGTTCAAGTGAAAGATGGATTTTATTATGGTCAACAAAAATAATTTTTTTAATCCTAATTGTCTCTAATTGTGAAACTAACTAAAAAGGGTAGAATTGAAAACGCTAGAAAGAAGACTTACCCGAAAGCAATTCTCCAAGTTCTTCTTGATCTTCAATCCAAGACTTGAAAGAAAGAAGAGGGGGGGGGGATTGAGAGGCTAGTCAATGCCAATAAATAGGCATGATCAATACGAAAGAAAGAAGGAGTTAAAGCCTCTCGAGTCGACATGAAGGTATCTCGTCTCGGACTTTGAGTTACCTATCACCGCCTCTTGAGTCGACACAAAGGAGATTTCATCTTGGGTCTCATCTTGGACTTTGAGTCTGCTATCACCACTTCTCGAGTCGACACATGAGGGTCATTACCCGAAAGCAATTCTCCAAGTTCTTCTTGATCTTCAATCCAAGACTTTCAAGCTCCAAGCGGTTCCTTTACAAGAAAACACATAAGTTAAAGAACCAAAATAATTAAAACCTACTTAAGCACCTTCCCCGGCAACGGTGCCAAAAACTTGATGCGGCATAATTATGTACCAAAAATATTGTAAGTGCACAACCGTGTCAAGTTATAGTATAAAGATATCGATCCACGAGGAAGGTGTTTTAAAATATTGTAAGTGCACAACCGTGTCAAGTTATAGTATAAAGATATCGATCCACGAGGAAGGTGTTTTATGGGAGAAAATATAAAATCGGTTCTTATGTTATGTGCGTGACAAATAGGAGTGATAAGTGAATGTGATTGTGGAGAGATGCAAATGATTGTGTAAATGAATATATTTGAGAGTAAAAGTGATAATATAAATGTGATCAACAAGGCAAGAAGGAAAAATCAAGAACAAATAAAAATCAAGAATGTAAAGATAGCGGATTCAATTAAAAATATGAGTAATCTAGAATTGAATCCACTTCTTAGAAAAATGTGATTCCCTAGAGGGTTCTAACCTAAAGGCGAATCAAAGAAAAAAAAACTAAACCCAAGAGCGTTCTAGCCTCAAGGTGAATAGTACAAAAAATTAAAATCTAACTACAAAATAAATTATAAAATCTAAACTATAAAATAAATTACAAGAATTAAATGCAAAAAAATAAATCTACTCTATAAGCATGAAATAAATCTAATCTATAAGTATGAAATAAATCGAAGACAAGATGGTTCTAGCCTCTTGGCTATTTAAACAAGAAAATAAAATCTAATTACAAGCATGAAAATAAATCTAAACTAATAAGCAATAAAAGAGAAATAAGAAAAACAAACCTTCAAATTAATCTCCATCTTCATCTTCATCTTCATCATCCAACAAAAATAAGAAGAGAAAAATTTAAAGTAGTAAAAAAAATTATTTTATTAATTGTAATAAAAAGGTACAAATTTGGAAGGCATTCTCAATTAAGAGTAGCCCCCCTCTCCAAAAGGAGTTACAAAAATTTTCACACCTCTAACCCCTCACTCTTAACCCTTATTTATAGTAATACAAAAATTTTCACACCTCTAACCCCTCACTCTTAACCCTTATTTATAGTAAACATCAGTGAATGAGAGCCATTGGATCAAACTTGAGCCCCAAGAATGAAACATCAGTGAATGAGAGCCATTGGATCAAACTTGAGCCCCAAGAATGTAATTTCGGCCGTTGATGAAAACTGGATGACTTCGCATCGATACAGGCATCGATGCCCGCATCGATGCTGGCATCAATGCTCCAATAAAAATTCTGACTTCACGTTTGGCTTCGTCTCATCGAGATAGGCGATTTTCATATATTATATGTTAAATTACGCCTTCCGGATTGGGAGATATCGTCGTTTCTTTGCGGCCAACTATCTTGAATACATTTTTTTTATATTTAATTTTTTTATTTTCTCTGGCTTCTACAGACTACTCGGCTTGATTCTGGGCTTGGGCTTTTTGACTCTTGCTTGTGTTCTTCATTTAATTCATGTGTTTTTGTTGAGATAAGAGATCTTGGGCTTTAGTCTTCACTAACCTGCAATTAAAGATAAAAACAATTATTAATGACATATTTATTCATATAAAATAGATAATGAGGGTATAAAATTATAATAAAATATGATTATCAGATATTAATGCTAATTAAAATTAATTAATTAATATATCCTAACAATATTGATATTCAATTTGATATATGCAAGGATATATGAACAAGAGTAAATAAACAGGTGATAGTGCGCAAATGACAAACACAAACACAAACACAAGATATGATCACGGAGTTCGGTCCCCACGATCTATGTCTCCGCTCCTCGCCTCGAGGAGATCTCCACTATCACAATCGGGTTTTTTACGCTCACCCGAATAACGTTTACACCTCACACTATAATTTTCTAGTTCACCGAAAACTTTATAATTCACACTCTTGCAATCACACTTTACACCCTCTAAGTATTGGTCTCTAGCCCGCTCCCTCAAGTATTAGGAATTACAACCTACCTCTAGGCATTACCACCTACCTTATTCCTCTTGGGATGACCCCGTCTCTCATCACACACTTCTCTCGGTGTACAAGTGTATTACAAAGTGAATCTCACAATTAGACTCAACAACAATAAAATGTTATCTACAATAGGTGAGAACTTAATGTAAGCTCAATCTCACAAATCACAATCCCATAACCCAATATATGATGTATAAAATCCTACAAGCTCAAATAAGATGTGTGTGATAAAATGAGTATAAATAAAATCTAACTCAATTAGCAAACTAGCAATAATAAGAATATGAAAATCAATAATAAAATTTCTAGAGAAAAGAGTTAGAAAAACTTCTCTATAAACACAATAGAGGATGAAGAAGATTAATGATGAATTCCTCAATTGAAAATGCAAGCCTCCTCTTTGTAATCTCAAACATCAAACTTGAACTTGAGAAACAAACTTTTAAACACTTAAAACTCTTGTTAAAAACCCCCTTGAAAAAAACTTAATTCTGATGAGAAAAATAGGGGTTTATATAGAAAGAAAAACCAAGGCATAAAACCCAAGAAAAACCAACAAAAATGATAAAATAACAAAGGCTGGAAATATAGCCATTGGAGCTGGTCAGTCGACTGACGAGATGCATTAGTCAACTAATGAGCTGACCGTTGTATTCATTTTCCAGCTCATCAGTTGACTGTCGATCTTTATCAGTCGGCTTATGGATCATCAGTCGACTGGTCAGTCGACTGAAACAAAACAAAAACTATTTAATGATTGCAGGCACTTTTGTTAGTCGACTAATCAGTCGACTGATGTCATCAGTCAACTGACCAGTCGACTGATAACTGAATATCAAACTGAATCGATTTTTGAAATGAGTTTTAAGGCTCTATAAAAATAGAAAATAAATTCTAAAAAATATAAAACTTTCGGAAAAGTTTATAATCATGAATATGAACATGTTGGAAAAAGAAATTTTCAAATTGCTCTTACTATTTGTGAAAACTCAGAAATATTCAAAAGCGCACAAATACATGTTTTTCAAATATGTTGATTTTGACATTTTAGCTCAAATCAAGTTTTGAAAACTTGTGATACATGTTTTTCAAATATGTTGATTTTGACATTTTAGCTCAAATCAAGTTTTGAAAACTTGTGTAATGTTTTTATGGACATAATAAAAGATGTTAGCATTGAAAACTTGTGTAATGTTTTTATGGACATAATAAAAGATGTTAGCATGGTTTGTATAGTCCAAAACATTTTCGAATGTATTTTGCATAAAAACACCTATTTTCATAAAAATTCACAAATGTAATGTGTGTGTATATTTAAGCTAATAGAATTAACACACATTATATAATCTTATACTAAATATACCAGAAAAGAATCTTCTGAAGCTTGGACTTGGATTGATTGACTTGATATGCATAGCTTCAAATCTTGTTTAGCTCGATTTCCTGTATATACTAAAAATCACAAAACAAAATACTGAAAATAACATTAGTTATAAATTATTTGTAAAATCATTATCAAAATAAGAGGACCCAACAATCTCGTCTCAGACTTCGAGTCAATAATCACTGCCTTTCGAGTGGGCATAGAGACATCACAGCAGTGAAGCTCAACATTAAAGTCAAAGCTCTCCAACACAGTGAGGTTTGATATCAAAAACGAGGTTCACCAACACAGCAAGGTTCGACATCAAAGACGAGGTTCACCAATACAATGAAGCCCGTCACTCACTTCAAATTAGGCTGTAACGGTCCCGAAGACAACGACAATCACATGGGCTAAGTGGTAGGCGTCGGTTACGCCACAACCACATCAATTATGCCTATGTTCTCATTGTTGGACCCTAGAGGGGGGTGATTAGGGTCACAAGGCTATAATTGTGCAATAAAAATTAAGACAAGTAAAACACAATATCCAAAAGAAATCAATATAGAGGAGATAGAGTTAGGAATCGTTATCCTGTGACGCGCGATGTGTTAACGAGGTTAGGTCTGCTGACCTACGTCCCCGCTCCCCACTCTCGAGGAGAAATCCACTACACAATCCGGTTTGGAAGCCGGAACTTCTTCTACACAGTGATCCCCTCACGATCTCACACTACACAGTTGATCTAACTAGATCACACTCCTACACAATTGATCTCTACAAGATCAAGCTCTCAAAATAGTAGAAATTGGTATAAAAAACCTCTCTTTACAATGTCCCTATGGCAAAGAGAAGATCACACTGAAGCTGGGATGTGAAACACAAAACTCAGAAAGAACAGGTTTGAAAATTAAGCTCTGTAAACTGAAATATTTTGAAAGAGATGGGACAATGAGGAAGGAGAAGAGTATAGGTTTAAATAGAAAACCACAGCTGTTTGAACCCATACCCAATCCCCCTAAACCTAAAAACAGAACTGCGCTGAGATTGTGTGAAATCGACGCTGAAAAACTGTACCAGATGACCGTTTAAAATAAGCGGTGGTCGACCGTGACTTTTTCGCGGTTGACCGCGAGGCAGCTCAGAAACTGAGTAAACTTCCAGAGACTTCTGTGGTCGACCGTGGGAATTCTCAAGCTCACGGTCGACCGCGGCGATCGACCATGAAAGTCTCTGCTGCCCACTGACGAATGAACTCAAGCGCGGTCGACCGTGGCGGTCGACCGCGAACTGATACACTCAAAAAACATGTTTTTGACTCACTTAAAATATTTATAAAATATTTATTTGACTTCTGAAAATTATGAAACTTTGTAAAATATTTTTAATACTAAAAACAAATTGTTTGGAAAAAGAATTTTGCAAATAGGTCCTCATACTTGTGAAAAATAGTATTTTGTGAAATACGCTCAAAAATATAAATATGGAAACGTGTGTGTGATATCCCAATAGCTTCAGATGAAATCTAAACTATTTGCCTATATTTTAGCACTAGAGAGAAAAATAAAAACTAGCTAATATCCTCATGTAGAATACAATTCTTTGAGTCTTGATATAGCTTGAGTTGGATGAAGCTTCTTATTGCATTTGGTGTTCTTGAATGAACGTTGCTTCATCACTATGCCTCCTCCTCCTTTGGATATCATCATTGTAGCGCATATTCCATCCAATCCTCTATTTGTGGTACTAACATGCTTGATATGTATATTAACTGTATTATCATTCAATAAATAATTAGTACCGATAATGGTGGTTGTAAAACATCATCAAAACATAAGGGCTAACACCCATGACTTCAGCATGTCAGTTACGTGCTAAACTCCTATAAATAGCCTCAAGCATCTATTAGGAGGAGACAAAGACTTTTGGGAATTTTTGGAGATCAAATTGCGCGCACAAGAGCATTCAGAGATCTACAGCATCAATCCAAGCTCTTCAGCAATTTTGTTCTGATCGTTAACGGGAAGCGATCTTGGCACGAGCATCAAGGGAAGCATTCTTTTGCCACCAAGAACCCATATTAAATTAAAGAGAAGTCGAATCAAAACTTCTCTTCCTCTGTAATTGAGAGAGAGCGATTATAATAGTTTCGTACTGAGCGATCGAATCTTAATTCTTCAAATTAAGGAAATCAATCAAACTTTTTCAACCCTATACCAGTCTGATAGTACAACTCATCGGTATGATGATCGAAGCAACCTATCGACTGTTGGTTTGACTCCCCAGGTATGATGTTGTCTTTTGACGGATACGTCTTCTTTTGGGGATGTAAAGCCTTGTTGGCGTTCTCAGAAGTCGCATGTTTGGAATCACCCCCTTTCGAGTATGGACTCTCAATGAGCTCCTACGCCTAAATACGCACTCCAAGCAGATTGTTACAAGAGTTTTCCTAAATAAGGATGGCTTCGATTTGATGGGAGGACGTGTATGACCCCCAGTCTGAAGAGTCACTTAGGATTTATTCACCGAACTCAAGCGTTCTTTAACCAGAGCTTTACCTCAATCTTTGTGTAGAGGACCAAGGCGATCTGTCATTGTTATCTTGAATTTGGACAGATCAACTCTATCGTGGGGATTCACCGGAGGTACGAGAAAGACCGGAGCAGGAACGGAGGCTGATAGAGGCAAGGAAACATGTGTGGTGGTAACTATTAGCGCGAGACACAATATAGTTTCTCAGCCATAGCCGAGACACTCAGATGTATCTTGGCCTACTCAGCATGCGAGACACTCTAATGCGTCTCGGCCATGGTCGAGACACTCTGACGTGTCTTGGTCATCAGGGATCTCTTCGGTCGTCTTCTGACTTGTTTTTGGCGCCATCTTGGACTTTGGCATCCAGACTTTGCGTGGTTTTGGTGGTTATTTGGTCACCTCTTCCTTCTGTAATTCTTGTGCCTTTTGCACAAGAATACACACATGTGCAAGGAGTGCGTGACACTTTTAGATACGTTCATCGAGAGTTGAACAAGTCCTTTTGACGTAGACCCATTCGTTGGTTGATGGGTTGGAGGAAGTGACAACAAATTATTGTTGAGGAGGCTGGATTACCTGACTCTTCCTGGACTCCAAGTCTAAGTAGTATCGAACCCTGTCGATTAATTCCAGGGACTTAGCGATTTGACGAACGAGACGTTGGCGTTGCCTCTAACGAGTCCTCTTCGTCAGAATTGGTGCGCCTTCATCAAATAACTCCTCGAATAAAGTGCAAGCTTCATTAGACATCAGAGAGATGTTATGAGAGGAAGCCTCCACAATAATTAGGGGAGAGCCATCACCCTGGGTCTTCTTCAGATCTAAATCACAACGAACCTTCTTCGAGGAAGAGACCCTCCTGCACTTGCGAGGGGAGGAGGATCCGGATGAGGAGGATAAGATGTACTCCTCAAAATTAGCTTGGTCAAACTCGTACTCGATCACTGCATCAACCGGGCTCTTGATCTTCAGTTGTGACACGACAGCCTTGGCAGTGAGGCTATTAACTCTCACTGTGGTATCCAGCGTGTTTGCGTCAGAAATCAATTTATTAGTGGAATCTATTACAATCCGTTTATCGATTACAATAGATTCATGAGATTTAGCCTTTTTATAAGACTTCTCTACACAAAGAAATACACACAAGACTTCCTAGAAACACACGTAGAGATCGTTTATCAGTCGCTACTTGCGTGAGATCTTTGCCTGTGTCGAGAATGCTTTGATCCATGGACCACCGAATAACAGATCCAGGTTGATCGTTATGAAGACTTAATGTTCTTTGTTTCAATCTAAGAAACTTAGAACAGAAGTGAATAATCTCAACAAAGTAAGATTACTACTTTTCTCAAGATCAAAATAAGGTCTGATCTCAATGGAATGAGTGAAAAGCTTGCAGATCTCTCAAAATCCTCTCTTTATGCGTAGGAATTCACCAAGATCTCACCTCTCTCTCTCTCTCTCTCTCTCTGAAATTCATGACTCAGCTCTGGAAAACGTCAGCAACTCGTATGTACGTCAGTCCCTCATCAGTTTTCGTCTGTCCTCTTCATAATTGCACGAAGGAGGGTATTTATAGGCCTCGAATACCATGTTTGTGGATAAGATCTCGTGATCTAAGTGTGTCTTCAGTTAGAAACGACTTTACCACATTTAAAGATAACCCCAAGGTAGTTAGGAAACCAATGGAACACATGAATCCCGAAAATCTATTGAAATACGCATCGTCGGGAGGCTGATCAGGTAAGACAACTTTATGTGTCTTTCCATGCATGCGAGACACCTTGATGTGTCTCGCAATTGGCGAGACACATTGATGTGTCTCGTCATGCATGCGAGACACCTTTATGTGTCTCACAATTGGCGACACACATTGATGTGTCTTTCAAATTTTGAGACACATATGGTTGTCTCACTTCGCCGTTCTGTTGATTTGCATGCTTCGTCGTTTCGTCAAATCGAACATTCCTTTGCTTCGTTACTCCCTCGCTTTGTTGCTTCATCGCTTTGTTGCTTCAGATAATCCTCTCTGACTCTAATGATGATGTTCTTCGTCTTCTCTTCGTCTCGAGCTGAGTTCGGGACCTTATAGGTAAATTTTTATGCTTACATCTATGTATTGAGATACTTCATATTAGTTTCAGTTTATCAGTTGTACTTCATTTTACTCAGTTGGAACATAATCATATTATTATTATTGGATTCTCTCATTTTCCTTATTCATGTTCATTACAGTATTACTTTGTTCTATCTGCTTTGAACCTATACTTGTTTATTATTGATTCCACTAGAGAGGTATTACTGTGATGGTGAAACGTGTTGTTACACAGTGTGGGTGTATGGAAGGTTTGACATCCTTGGGTTCATATTGGACTGCAGCCTTATGTGAAACCAGGGGCGTCACAGGATGGTTTTACGATACATGCATGACCCCGGTCCGGATCATTGGAATGCTGTGATATGGGTATTGAGGTACATTCGAAGTACTCTTAATGTTTGTTTGATGTTTGAGCAGGACATAGATAATTTAATATATTATGATAATTTTAAAGTTTTTTACAACCATGTTGTAGTAAATAAATAAATTTAAAATAAATAACTAAATTATCGGACCACGTACAGTGCACACGCATCCCACGTAGTACAGGTAAAAATAGGCAATAACATGTACAGAATAGACAGTATTCTAGACACCGATACAAATAACTTATCAAGGGAATAATGTATAAAATATATTTTTTAAACTTCAAAGCCGTCTTTGTCGGGCTAAACAATAGCAACACATTTAAAGGTGAAGAATACTGACTTTTTTTCTCAAAATAAAGAAAAAGGGAAAAAAAATTACAAAAACTTCTTTCAAAGAATCCAGTCTGATGATAATTTGTATTTGATATATGCATATCCAATGAGCTTATCTTTCTAGAATCATCACCTTCCAAAAATAGCACTTAGCTGTACGCTGCGGGTGTCTGAACTCGACAGCTCACCTACCTGAAGAAATAGTCAATGTCACATCACCCACTTCCTATATTAATGAATCCCATGTATATCATAATGTTGTATTATTGGTGCCAATTCCTTTCAAATATCTACCCTTCACCTACTACTTTAAACAGTCCAGAGAAACACCGCGTATTGTGAGGGATGTGGTCTTTGAGGCGGCTCAAGAGGAGCGCGAGGGTGGCCGATGAGAGCGCGCCTGACGGCGACGGTTTCGCGCCTCGCTTTCCGATCCGGCGGTGGCGACGACGGGGGGATGCGCGACGCGGAGGTGAACGAGTTCATGCTGCGTGAGAGCATGCGGTATGCGATTTATGTGTGAAGAATTTTCAGCGCGCGCGCGTAATAGTTACAGATCATCGCCGTGTTAATTAATTAGTGGTGCGTCAAGATAACGTAACGTAGTGTGGCGATGTAGAATCACTAGCTAGCTAGATACTTTCATATCCCGCTCGTGTGTATGTATGAATTAAGCATTAGGAATTATGATTTTTGAGGGCATGAGAAGTAGGGAGTGTCTGTCTATATGTGATTTAGACCATGTGATGTGACGTGGACTTGTTTTCCTTTCCTTTTGTTTTATTTTCATTTTTAGTGGAATCTATTACAATCCGTTTATCGATTACAATAGATTCATGAGATTTAGCCTTTTTATAAGACTTCTCTACACAAAGAAATACACACAAGACTTCCTAGAAACACACGTAGAGATCGTTTATCAGTCGCTACTTGCGTGAGATCTTTGCCTGTGTCGAGAATGCTTTGATCCATGGACCACCGAATAACAGATCCAGGTTGATCGTTATGAAGACTTAATGTTCTTTGTTTCAATCTAAGAAACTTAGAACAGAAGTGAATAATCTCAACAAAGTAAGATTACTACTTTTCTCAAGATCAAAATAAGGTCTGATCTCAATGGAATGAGTGAAAAGCTTGCAGATCTCTCAAAATCCTCTCTTTATGCGTAGGAATTCACCAAGATCTCACCTCTCTCTCTCTCTCTCTCTCTCTGAAATTCATGACTCAGCTCTGGAAAACGTCAGCAACTCGTATGTACGTCAGTCCCTCATCAGTTTTCGTCTGTCCTCTTCATAATTGCACGAAGGAGGGTATTTATAGGCCTCGAATACCATGTTTGTGGATAAGATCTCGTGATCTAAGTGTGTCTTCAGTTAGAAACGACTTTACCACATTTAAAGATAACCCCAAGGTAGTTAGGAAACCAATGGAACACATGAATCCCGAAAATCTATTGAAATACGCATCGTCGGGAGGCTGATCAGGTAAGACAACTTTATGTGTCTTTCCATGCATGCGAGACACCTTGATGTGTCTCGCAATTGGCGAGACACATTGATGTGTCTCGTCATGCATGCGAGACACCTTTATGTGTCTCACAATTGGCGACACACATTGATGTGTCTTTCAAATTTTGAGACACATATGGTTGTCTCACTTCGCCGTTCTGTTGATTTGCATGCTTCGTCGTTTCGTCAAATCGAACATTCCTTTGCTTCGTTACTCCCTCGCTTTGTTGCTTCATCGCTTTGTTGCTTCAGATAATCCTCTCTGACTCTAATGATGATGTTCTTCGTCTTCTCTTCGTCTCGAGCTGAGTTCGGGACCTTATAGGTAAATTTTTATGCTTACATCTATGTATTGAGATACTTCATATTAGTTTCAGTTTATCAGTTGTACTTCATTTTACTCAGTTGGAACATAATCATATTATTATTATTGGATTCTCTCATTTTCCTTATTCATGTTCATTACAGTATTACTTTGTTCTATCTGCTTTGAACCTATACTTGTTTATTATTGATTCCACTAGAGAGGTATTACTGTGATGGTGAAACGTGTTGTTACACAGTGTGGGTGTATGGAAGGTTTGACATCCTTGGGTTCATATTGGACTGCAGCCTTATGTGAAACCAGGGGCGTCACAGGATGGTTTTACGATACATGCATGACCCCGGTCCGGATCATTGGAATGCTGTGATATGGGTATTGAGGTACATTCGAAGTACTCTTAATGTTTGTTTGATGTTTGAGCAGGACATAGATAATTTAATATATTATGATAATTTTAAAGTTTTTTACAACCATGTTGTAGTAAATAAATAAATTTAAAATAAATAACTAAATTATCGGACCACGTACAGTGCACACGCATCCCACGTAGTACAGGTAAAAATAGGCAATAACATGTACAGAATAGACAGTATTCTAGACACCGATACAAATAACTTATCAAGGGAATAATGTATAAAATATATTTTTTAAACTTCAAAGCCGTCTTTGTCGGGCTAAACAATAGCAACACATTTAAAGGTGAAGAATACTGACTTTTTTTCTCAAAATAAAGAAAAAGGGAAAAAAAATTACAAAAACTTCTTTCAAAGAATCCAGTCTGATGATAATTTGTATTTGATATATGCATATCCAATGAGCTTATCTTTCTAGAATCATCACCTTCCAAAAATAGCACTTAGCTGTACGCTGCGGGTGTCTGAACTCGACAGCTCACCTACCTGAAGAAATAGTCAATGTCACATCACCCACTTCCTATATTAATGAATCCCATGTATATCATAATGTTGTATTATTGGTGCCAATTCCTTTCAAATATCTACCCTTCACCTACTACTTTAAACAGTCCAGAGAAACACCGCGTATTGTGAGGGATGACGGCGACGGCGACGGCGACGGTGAGAACAGGCGGAGGCCGGGCGGGCTGTCAGCGGTCCTCGTGGCGTTGCTCGCTGTGCCGATCGAGGCCGTTTCGCGCCTCGCTTTCCGATCCGGCGGTGGCGACGACGGGGGGATGCGCGACGCGGAGGTGAACGAGTTCATGCTGCGTGAGAGCATGCGGTATGCGATTTATGTGTGAAGAATTTTCAGCGCGCGCGCGTAATAGTTACAGATCATCGCCGTGTTAATTAATTAGTGGTGCGTCAAGATAACGTAACGTAGTGTGGCGATGTAGAATCACTAGCTAGCTAGATACTTTCATATCCCGCTCGTGTGTATGTATGAATTAAGCATTAGGAATTATGATTTTTGAGGGCATGAGAAGTAGGGAGTGTCTGTCTATATGTGATTTAGACCATGTGATGTGACGTGGACTTGTTTTCCTTTCCTTTTGTTTTATTTTCATTTTGTACAGTTAATTAAATCGATCATCAACATGGGCTACTTAATTTTGATTTTGTTTACCTCGTTTTCCTATTTGTAATTTGATTTTGATATGGTTGCTTCCGGAAAGAATTAATATCTGAGTTGAAGATAATCATGTTTAATCATCAGTAGGTAGGGTTATTAATTCCTAACTATTTATTTATCTCAGGTGTGTGTATAGAAGAAGCACTAGGATTTAATGATTTTTAGGGGTGAGAATTAGCTAGGCAGTGTTTATGGTTTAGACTGTTTTAGTTTTTCACTTCGTTTTCCTGGTTGGAATTTGATTTTGAAGAATGTTTATGTGATTTGAAGATGCTCATGACGATTGTTAGTAGGTTAAATACTAGCTTTTTGTCACGGTTATGTTTAATGTATGGGGATTAAATATTTAGTAGCATGTTTATCCATGGAGAGTCGTGATTCTTTCTTAGGGTGGGAACAAACAGTTGGGCAGGTCCTATTAATTAAAAAACATGATGTCGTCCAAGTTTGCGAGTACTTTGGAGGTTATAAAGATAGCTTTGTCACTTCTGACCTGTTAGGCTGTTACATCCTCTATCTGTGTATTTGAAGTATTATTGGTCTCAAATCCATTATATTAATAGTGTAAGAGATAGATTATGGACACCAGATTCACAAAGGAGATTTTTTTAAAAATGGATCGGTTTTAAAAAATATTTAGCAAAACCAACCTTTTTTTTTGCCATCTCACCAATGCTTGCCAAAAAAGGTTGATTTTGCTAAATTTGAGTTTTGAAATGCATGGGACTATATATGTTTGTGGGAAAAAATGCAAGAAATTTTTGAGAAATAAAATTTGTATTAATCTCCCTAACTGACTTAAGAAAAGAATGAATACAATCTCTCTTTGTAACATCTCTCTAACTGACTTAGAATTTTTTTTACAATTTCTCTTATTGATTTCACGATTTACAAAGGAGAGAAGGAATCGACAGAGATTCTTCCCTTTGTTTAAAACTGGGTCCTTCTTGATGTCGATGAGAGTTTGATTCTTGTATCCCGTTAACGATTCGAATACTTTGCTTCGTGGAACATTATCTACTCTTGACTTGACATCGGGAAAAACTTGCGAGGCAAGTTTAGAACTCTAAACGAGTTTAAGAACTCTGTAAAAGAGTTAATTTCAGAAAGGATATTTGATCCTTTTTTTTTGGCCGAAATCAGAGAATAAACGATCCTACAGTTCTTCTACCAAAACATGATTCAAAAGACAAGGCAAAAGCTCTACAAAAGCCTTAATCAAGATCCAACCAAGTTAACTCAAGCTAACCCCGTTTAGCTGTAAACACAGCTATTTATAGGGTTAAAGGGGTGTAACGGACCCCTAAAATCGTTCCATAATGGGGGTTTAATGCCCTTATTACTTGCAAAATGGTTTTGGAACCGTCGAAAACGTGTTTGAACAAGTCAAACGCAAGATTCTTGTTCCAGAGCGAGCCTCACGTTCAGCTTTGCATTTAGCGTTTGAAGCTTGGAACGCGGAGGTGAGTTTCGCGTTTGAAGTTTAAAACGTGGGAATGACCCTCGCGTTTTAAAATTGGAACCCGGGGATGACCCTCGCGTTTTTTTAATTGGAACGTGGGGGTGACCTTCACCTTTTTTTTTGAATTGGCACACGGGGGTGACACTCGCGTTTTTGAATTGGAACGTGGGGTGAAGCCTCGCGTTTTGAATCGAAAAGATCATTAATTGTAATCTCTTTTCGAATGTTGCAAGGATCGCCATCTTGTAATCCTTGCGTTTGGCTCTTTGAAATGTGAAAGTCGTCAATTTGTAACTCTCGTCTGTTGTCGTGAAAGTCATCAGGTTGGAACTTTCATCGGTTGTTGTTAAAGTTGTCAGATTGTATAACCTTCGTCTGTTGGTGTGGAAGTTGTCACATTATAACTTTCGTCTGTTGATGTAGAAGTCGTCAGATTGTAACTTCCATCATCTATTATCATGAAAGTCGTCAGATTGTAACTTTCATCAGTCGATGTGAAAGTTGTCAGATTGTAACTCTCATCATCAGTGTTTTGTGGGGATCAGCTATTCGTAGTAATTTTTAGACAGCCTACAGACTATTAGTCCTGTGTGTTTAATGACTGCTAATTGACTACTAAACTAAACTCAAAAAACCTATGGGACGACTAGTCTCGTGAGTTTTCTCTTCAAAAATACAAATTCGGCCTTTTTAATCAGGGATACATGCCAAGAGCCTGGGCGTCGCGGAACCTGTCGGCAATGGAGGGGGCCATGAGGCGGATCCTCCGCTCCGGCTGCTCAATCTTAGAGTTGACAAGAGATTGAGGGGAGGAGATGGTGAGGGTCCGGAGGAGGTTGGTGAAGAGGGAGGGGTGGAAGTCGCCGAGCCGGAGGAAGGGGATCTCAAGCGAGGAGCGTCAAGGGTCTGGGGAGAGGAGCTGGGAGGCATCGCAGCGAGCGGCGAGGTCGAGGGCATGGTAGTAGGCCTGGAAGTGGGAGAGGAGAGCGGAGGTGTAGGAGGACAATAGGTCGGAGGACGATATTAGGACCCCATCAGAGACGACGATAGATGAGTCGCCAGAGGAGAGGGAGAAGGATCGTCATTTGTCGGAGTGGAAGTTTAGTGACTAATTTTGTATTTGTGAAGAGAAAACCCACGGGACTAGGAATCCCGTGGGTTTTTCGATTAGCGGCCACTAAACACACGGGACTAGCACACAAGACTACTAATCCCGTGTGTTTTAAAACCTAAATTCAGCAAAACCGACCTCTTTTTGGCCAGCCTTGGTGAGCTGACCAAAAGAGGTCAGATTTGCTAAATATTTAACAAAACGGTCGGTTTTGCTAAATATTTTTCAAAACCGGTCTATTTCAAAAAAAAATCCCCATTTGCAAACTTTCCAGATTTACAAACTTAGGAATTTATGCATGAATCCAACTATTGGTAACATTACGGCAATAGACCGCGGCTAGAAAGAAGTAAATATGTTTTCAAAAAAAGAAAAAAATAGAGATTTTTTTTAAAATCAAGCCGCACATGATGCTAAGATTTAATTATACCTTTGTAAAGCTAAGTATTGCCACGCTTTATTCACAAGAGAAAGAAATGGACAAGCCCTGGTGAAATATTTCGAAAAAGCAACGATGTGCTAATGCTATAAAACAAGGGAGATGTGAGGACACTAATTATTTGCCAAAAGTTTCAACTCAAGGAAATATACAACAGTCATCATCAGTAGGGTTAGAATAATATTGAGAGAGAATTGTTGAACACAAAAACTAAGATACATAATTATAAAACACGTGATTTTATAGCTGAACTCACACCAGCAACATAATATCACATCTATGATCACAGAAGAAAATCAGTTACTGCTATACCTCCATAAATCATAACTCCATAACAATTATAATTGTAGAAAACCTACTCAACTTTTGCCTTTCACACATGCAAACATTTATTATCATACCAAATTCATCTTAAACCATTTTCCATCCAACAAGTTTAAATTAATGTACACAACTTATGCCACAACCAACTAAACCACAAAACATAAAATTGAGAGGCATTGCACCAAACCTTTACGAATGCTGTATAGAAGAATATTAGCCTAGTGTTTTACAAAACAAACAAATCAAAAGGGTGAATCCACCATTAACGAAAATAAGAATACAAATGAGAATGAAAAAGAATTGCATCCAATAACCAAAACAACAAAATGAGTCTCATCCCAACATCAATCTTAAAGCAGGAGCAATCCAGAGACCGTTGCTATTGCCAAAGATAGTAAGAACGAAGCGAACAGATGCCGAGGTGATCCTTCTGAAGGCTGAGAAGCAGGAGGGATGGAGACTGCTGGCTTGAGTGAGGCAGGAGGAAGAGGAGGCTCAGCCACATCATCGGCATTGAGGATGGGCATTGGAGCTTGGGCTGGTGGTAATGCTGCGACGTTTAAGGTAACTAGAAGGCTGCCTACCTGAACTGGAACCATGTAGTTTGGCATTTTGTTGCCCAGTTTCAAACAAGTGTTTCCTGCACAAGTACACAGATACTGACCATCATTCTCATAAACAGGCCATGCTCAGGGCGGGTTTATGTTGGTATATGCATGTGCATGTGTGTGTATATATAGGAACTAGGAATTTATGTATATGAGATGTTGGATATGAGCTTCAAGTGGTGAGATCCACCCTTTTCTGATGTGACTACCAGGATGAACATCACCACTGGCTTATGACTTGATAGTCCCTATAGTCAAATGAGC